>NW_024070204.1:6004055-6144085 GCF_014754425.2 Oryx dammah
GCTCGGCGGGCGCCCCGCGAGCCGCCCCGATGTGGCAGGAGGCGATGCGGCGGCGCCGCTACCTGCGGGACCGCGCCGAGGCGGCGGCGGGCGGCGGAGACGGGCTGCAGCGGTCCCGGGACTGGCTCTACGAGTCCTACTCCCGCATGAGCCAGCAGCACCCGCTCATCGTCTTCCTGCTGCTCATCGTCATGGGCGCCTGCCTCGCCCTGCTCGCCGTCTTCTTCGCGCTCCGCCTGGTGAGTGTCCTCCCCGCGCGCCCCCCGGACCCCGGGAGGCGAGGGACGGACCCGGCCCGGGCGCCTCCAGCCCCGAGGGCTGCCCCTCGGCCCGGGCGGCTCTCGGCCCGCCCGCGGCCGGCCCGGCTCTAGCGAGCCCTGCGGGCAGGAGAAAAGTTTTCCTTGGGAGGTCCTGCCCCAAAATAAAAGTTGTCGGGGTGTGTGGACCAGGTGGACCGCCGCGGCGTCCGTTCTTCATCTCTGCGCGCCCGCCGGCAAACTCGCTGCGCTTTCCGCGCGGCATCCGCTCCAGCGGGTCTCCATCCGAATCAGCACCGCGCCTCTCTTGGCGAGGCCGCTGCCCGGTTCCCGAGCTGGCATTTTAGTTTGGATCGGACGTCATTTAAGTCTGTAGAAATCCTGCCTCGGGAAAGTGGTGAACGACGAGGCAAAAAAAAGACAAGTATTTGTTATCCATCTTTGCCTTTAAATCTGGCAGGTTTAGTCCCACAGGCAGAGAGGTGGGGGTGTTGACCTGTTGTGAGCCTGCATCCTTTGAGTGTCTAAGTCACAAGCATTGGTGGACTGTCACCTTCCTATTTCTAGGGGGTCATTTATCGTGCCTGCTGTTTGGTACAGGTTACTCAACTGGGTTTCATCGCTAGGACCTCAGTGCAACTCTACAGCTGATGTCAGTTTTGCCAATTTGTATTTTTCAAGCAGGAGCCTTTGGCTCACTCCCTTAAGCAGTGAGAGGAAATCTGTAGATGGCGGTAAACTTCTTGTTACTGATCTTTGTGTTGGTGTGGTTCAAACTTTTGCACCGCCTGTGATGTGTCTGTGCAGCTCGGGTGCCAACCATTGATTAATCAGTGAGATATTTTTGGTCAGTGGTTGATCTGGGGACGTCTGGGAGGAATGCTGTCTTTTTAGCACAGAATATAAACACGCACCTATATTTCTGTACGTGGAGCAAAGGCGTGGGTGTGTGCCTTTATTTTACCACTGCGTGCAAAATCGCTGTCCTTGGTTTTTGGCAATTTATTCCTCATATCCTGAGCCAGATGGTGCTCAGATATTATGCATGGGAAAACTTGTTATCGTCATGGGTTCTTTAAAAGATGAAGTTTGCCTTCTCCCCACAATTGTCAAAGGTGTTGTCTTCTCATGGAATTCAACAAGATAAGGGAAAAAAAAAATTAGAAAGCAGAAGATCACGGATGCCACCGATCATAACTGGGTCTTATATTATGCAACACAGAACAGAGAGCACCTTCATTCTGCATTCTGGTTGTGAGTTCAGGGCAGTCTTCACAATCTTCTTGCCAGCCTGCACTGCTTCCTGGAATGGCATCTTTTTTTCTCTTCTCATCACTTTTTAGGGCCAAGGAGGACTTGAGGAGAGACTTCTGCTCCGTCTCCTTGGCAAGCAGAGTCTCTGAAGGCATCTCCTGTTCATTACCATTCCTGCAGGGGAGAAAACACGTCGCTCTTCCTCTGCAAATCTGTTCTGCCAGGACATTGCTGCTTGTGATTCCAGCGAATCTGTAATTCAAAGCGTTCTGGCTGGTTCTCTTCTAAATGGAAGAGGAGGAGCAGGTGATGGCCTATTTATAGCGCCATTAATATATTTAAAGACAAGTGTGAAGTTCATGCCTCCCTGACACACACCACTTTGCTATGATACGGATCTCTAACTTCTTAAACCTTGATGTAGCTTGAACGCATCGCCGCGCCCTGAGAGATTCAGTGCAGTCAGCTGGAAGCTCCCTTCTCTAATCTGCCTTTGATCTTTGGTTTCTCTACTCACTTCCTTTAGGGTTTCCAGGTGGCACTAGTGGTAAGGAACCCTGCCAGTGTAGGAGACGTAAGAGACGTGTGTTCAGTCCCTGGGTGGGGAAGAGCCCCTGGAGGAGGAAAGGCAACCCACTCCCATATGCTTGCCTGGGAAATCCCACGGACAGAGGAGCCTGGCAGGGTGCCGTCCACAGGGTTGCAGAGAGCTGGACACGGCTGAAATGACGTAGCATGCACTTAATGCACCCAGTTGCTTTACATTCTGTTTCATGGGGAACAAATGTTGGAATGGCATCTTTTTGAAAAGTTTGCTCAGGCATCTTTATTTTTCTTGGTAAATCGATCATTCCCACAGTCTAGGCATTCAGCAAAATCACTTTAAGCAGAAAGCAAGCACTTCCCTTGGCGTGGCTGTAGCCCAGGGGGAGGTCCAGAGATGATGGATCCTGTTCTCTGCTCTGCCTAAACCATGCTCGGTCATGTCTGCTCTTTGTAAACCCCTCTAGGTGATGAGCTGTGCAGAAATGTTCCACAGTCAGGAAGGATAATGGGGTCTGGTGGAAAGGTGACCTTCAAGCAGGAGCTGGGGCTGCTGGGCTGGGTGGGAATTGGGAAACACCAGGGAGGAATGGATCCTGTCCTCTGAAACTTGACCTTCAGAAGGACTGGATTGATTCTGACGTTTGGACAACTCGTTTCTATTTTGCTTTTAGAAATAACGTAAATAGCAGTTTCACTTTGCAAAACCATATTCTCTATCCCTGCCGTTCAAGGTCAGGAGCTTTGGAAGGCAGTACAGCAGTAACATAGGCCTATGCACACAGAGGGTGGGGTGAGTTCATTTCTCAGAATGACCAGAGTGTGGCTTCCCAGAGATCTACCTCGGGAGACAGAAATAGCTGCTTGGGGTAGGCCCAGGTTTCCACCTTTACTAGAATTGCTAGGCTCTGATGTAATTCAGGAGCTCAGCAGATCTATTTTTGCTGCCTGTAATCTTGGACAGATTCCTTCTTTCCTATGAATCTGCCTGATTTTGATTTCCATTAGACTTCCACCAGTTCTTGTAGTAGGAAATGTCTGGCAACTTACTTAATGCACATCCATGGTCTCCTGGAACATTTGGATCACAAAATGATCCTAACATCATCTGAATACATGGTGATTTCTTTGCAATATGTAATTGGTTTTGCGTGAAGTGACTGGAAATACATCTTTTAAAAAAAGTAAGCTTTGTCTTGACTTTGTATTCCCCTTTGTTGTTGCAGTTCAGTCGCTTCGTTGTGTCCAACTCTTGGCTTCCCTGTCCTTCATATCTCCCAGAGTTTGCTCAAACCCATGTCCATTGAGTCGCTGATGCCATCCAACCATCTCATCCTCTCACCTCCTGCCCTCAATCTTTCCCAGCATCAGAGTCTTTTCCAATGAGTCGGCTCTTGGCATCAGGTGGCCAAAGGATTGGAGCTTCAGCCCCCTAATTGTCTTCCTGTAATTAACATTATTCACAAACCTCTCTCACTTAATTTCAATCTATGGTCAACCCATGCTTTTGCATCATTGATCATGAAGTTAAAGTAATCTGCAAAGTATTTTTATTATACTGTAAAAGGAAATTCTGAATTGAAACTTTACCATCTCACTTAACTGCTTTTTTTTTTTACATAAAAAGCTGTTAAATAGGTTTAACCTCATATTTGTTAAGAAATATCAAGACATGAAACCAGTAGCACATATGATACCATGACTTGAATTTTAATATCTTATTTAATAATATGAAAAATACTTTCTTTTTGCTTATGGTGAAAGTTTTTGATGACAGTATGGGCATGCTGAACAAAATTAAATTGCCCCCTGGCATCAGAGACCCTGGAACTAATGAGACCAAACTTTTAAGTTCTAAGTCTTATGAGGTAATTTCATTGTCCAGGACTGGTTCTTATTACTAAATGCATGACAAACTCATCTCAGAATTAAATCCTCTCTCATTTATTATGTCCCAGAGCAGCCAACTTTTCTCAAAATTTGCCTGTCATAGTTAGGAAAGGTTGACATATTTTTTTAGTTTGTCAAATACCAGCTAGCTCCGGCCAGATTTGTTTTGGCTAAAATTTATGATTGGGGTGGTCAGTATTTCAACTGGAAAAATTTCATTCCTATATTTTTAAAATAGTCAGATACTGCAAACAGTTCAGTTCAGTCGCTCAGTCGTGTCTGACTCTTTGCGACCCCATGAATAGCAGCACGCCAGGCCTCCCTGTTCACCACCATCTCCCGGAGTTCACTCAGGCTCATGTCCATCGAGTCCGTGATGCCATCCAGCCATCTCATCCTTGGTTGTCCCTTTGTCCTAGTGCCCCCAATCCCTCCCAGCATCAGAGTCTTTTCCAATGAGTCAGCTCTTCGCATGAGGTGGCCAAAGTACTGGAGGTTTCAGCTTCAGCATCATTCCCTCCAAAGAAATCCCAGGGTTGATCTCCTTTAGAATGGACTGCCCGGATCTCGTTGCAGTCCAAGGGACTCAAGAGTCTTCTCCAACACCACAGTTCAAAAGCATCAATTCTTCGGCGCTCAGCCTTCTTCACAGTCCAACTCTCACATCCATACATGACCACAGGAAAAACCATAGCCTTGACTAGACGGACCTTAGTCGGCAAAGTAATGTCCCTGCTTTTGAATATGCTATCTAGGTTGGTCATGACTTTTCTTCCAAGGAGTAAGCTTCTTTTAATTTCATGGCTGCAGTCACCATCTGTGGTGATTTTGGAGCCCCCCAAAATGAAGTCTGATACTGTTTCCACTGTTTCCCCATCTATTTCCCATGAAGTAATGGGACTGGATGCCATGATCTTCGTTTTCTGAATGTTGAGCTTTAAGCCAACTTTTTCACTCTCCTCTTTCACTTTCATCAAGAGGCTTTTTAGTTCCTCTTCACTTTCTGCCATAAGGGTGGTGTTATCTGCATATCTGAGGTTATTGATATTTCTCCCGGCAATCTTGATTCCAGCTTGTGTTTCTTCCAGTCCAGCGTTTCTCATGATGTACTCTGCATATAAGTTAAATAAGCAGGGTGACAATATACAGCCTTAACGTACTCCTTTTCCTTTTGGAACCAGTCTGTTGTTCCATGTCCAGTTCTAACTGTTGCTTCCTGACCTGCATACAGATTTCTCAAGAGGCAGGTCAGGTGGTCTGGTATTCCCATCTCTCTCAGAATTTTCCACACTTTATTGTGATCCACACAGTCAAAGGCTTTGGCATAGTCAATAAAGCAGAAATAGATGTTTTTTCTGGAACTCTCTTGCTTTTTCCATGATCCAGCGGATGTTGGCAATTTGATCTCTGGTTCCTCTGCCTTTTCTAAAACCAGCTTGAACATCAGGGAGTTCACGGTTCATGTATTGCTGAAGTCTGGCTTGGAGAATTTTGAACATTACCTTACTAGCATGTGAGATGAGTGCAATTGTGCGGTAGTTTGAGCATTCTTTGGCATTGCCTTTGTTTGGGATTGGAATGAAAACTGACCTTTTCCCGTCCTGTGGCCACTGCTGAGTTTTCCAAATTTGCTGGCATATTGAGTGCAGCACTTTCACAGCATCATCTTTCCGGATTTGAAATAGCTCCACTGGAATTCCATCACCTCCACTAGCTTTGTTTGTAGTGATGCTTTCTAAGGCCCACTTGACTTCACATTCCAGGATGTATGGCTCTAGATGAGTGATCACATCATCATGAGTATCTGGGTCGTGAAGATCTTTTTTGTACAGTTCTTCCGTGTATTCTTGCCACCTCTTCTTAATATCTTCTGCTTCTGTTAGGTCCAGACCATTTCTGTCCTTTATCGAGCCCATCTTTGCATGAAATGTTCCCTTGGTATCTCTAATTTTCTTGAAGAGATCTCTAGTCTTTCCCATTCTGTTGTTTTCCTCTATTTCTTTGCATTGATCGCTGAAGAAGGCTTTCTTATCTCTTCTTGCTATTCTTTGGAACTCTGCATTCAGATGCTTATATCTTTCCTTTTCTCCTTTGCTTTTTGCCTCTCTCCTTTTCACAACTATCTGTAAGGCCTCCCCAGACAGCCATTTTGCTTTTTTGCATTTCTTTTCCATGGGGATGGTCTTAATCCCTGTCTCCTGTACAATGTCATGAACCTCATTCCACAGTTCATCAGGCACTCTATCTATCAGATCTAGGCCCTTAAATCTATTTCTCACTTCCACTGTATAATCATAAGGGATTTGATTTAGGTCATACCTGAGTGGTCTAGTGGTTTTCCCTACTTTCTTCAATTTGAGTCTGAATTTGGCAATAAGGAGTTCATGATCTGAGCCACAGTCATCTCCTGGTCTTGTTTTTGTTGACTGTAGAGAGCTTCTCCATCTTTGGCTGCAGAGAATATAATCAATCTGATTTCGGTGTTGACCATCTGGTAGAGTCTTCTCTTGTGTTGTTGGAAGAGGGTGTTTGCTATGACCAGTGCATTTTCTTGGCAAAACTCTATTAGTCTTTGCCCTGCTTCATTCCGCATTCCAAGGCCAAATTTGCCTGTTACTCCAGGTGTTTCTTGACTTCCTACTTTAGCATTCCAGTCCCCTATAATGAAAAGGACATCTTTTTTGGGTGTTAGTTCTAAAATGTCTTGTAGGTCTTCTTAAAACCGTTCAACTTCAGCTTCTTCAGCATTACTGGTTGGGGCATAGACTTGGATAACTGTGATATTGAATGGTTTACCTTGGAGACAAACAGAGATCACTCTGTCATTTTTTAGATTGCATCCAAGTACTGCATTTTGGACTCTTTTGTTGACCATGACGGCTACTCCATTTCTTCTGAGAGATTCCTGCCTGCAGTAGTAGATATGATGGTCATCTGAGTTAAATTCACCCATTCCAGTCCATTTTAGTTCGCTGATTCCTAGAATGTCGACGTTCACCCTTGCCATCTCTTGTTTGACCACTTCCAATTTGCCTTGATTCATGGACCTGACATTCCAGGTTCCTATGCAATATTGCTCTTTACAGCATCGGGTCTTGCTTCTATCACCAGTCACATCCACAGCTGGGTATTGTTTTTGTTTTGGCTCCATCCCTTCATTCTTTCTGGAGTTACTTCTCCACTGATCTCCAGTAGCATATTGGGCACCTAATGACCTGGGGAGTTCCTCTTTCAGTATCCTATCATTTTGCCTTTTCATGCTGTTCATGGGGTTCTCAAGGCAAGAATACTGAAGTGGCTTGCCATTCCCTTCTCCAGTGGACCAGGTTCTGTCAGGCCTCTCCACCATGACCCGCCCATCTTGGGTTGCCCCGCAGGCATGGCTTGGTTTCATTGAGTTAGACAAGGCTGTGGTCCTAGTGTGATTAGATTGACTAGTTCTCTGTGAGTATGATTTCAGGGTGTCTGCCCTCTGATGCCCTCTTGCAACACCTACCATCTTACTTGTGTTTCTCTTACCTTGAGTGTGGGGTATCTCTTCACGGCTGCTCCAGCAAAGCACAGCCGCTGCTCCTTACCTTGGACGAGGGGTATCTCCTTACTGCCACTGTTCCTGACCTTCAACGTGGGATAGCTCCTCTAGATATTGCAATAAAGCTGATTTTTTTGGTCTATTTTTTAGTAATGAAATCAAATAAGCTTTTATTAAAGATGTAATGCCTATGATTTTTCAGACTCTGATCTACCTTCTTGCTTTTACTGTGACTGAGTGTGCCAGCTCTTTCCAACGATGACCACAAGCACTTTATGACATGTCAGTTTTCCCAGCATCAGGTGTTTTTTCTCAGGGCGGATATATCAGAGTGTTTCTTTTCTCTGTACATGGAGAAAGAACCTTAATTTTTCCAAAGCAAATAAATGAAACCAGTCATTGTAAAGGGAAATAGCTTTATGATTGCAGGGACTATTTTAGCACCCCCAGTGGGTGGAAGAACCAAGAATCTTTTGACAAGAAAGTCAGTCTTTCACCCCTTTCTTGGGGAGTGGAAGGCTGAAGAAGGCAGATGAACATGTCTGACATCTCCTCTGAGGAGTAGGAAGTTCTCAGCATACTTTCGCCAGCCTAAGCATTCTGGGGCTGGGGGTGGGGGGTGGCGAGGGAAAAGTGCATGCTCTCAGGAATTGGAGTGGAGGAAGCTAAAGGTACATCTTTCTGTGAATTTCTCTATCCATGCAGGAGACTTACTTGGCAGGTATTTGTAATCACAACCAGTAATTCAATAAGTCATTTTAATTATAACTTTGCTGTGGTATAAACAAAAGACTACGAAAAACTGTCATTTTCTGCGGAAGCGTTGGTTGCCGTTTACAGGCCCAGCAGGAAAAGGCTTGCAAGCATCCTTTGGATATTCAGGTGAGTGCTGTGCGGCTTGAGTGCTCAGTCCATCCATCAGGTCTGACTCTGTGACCCCTTGGACGGCAGCCCGCCAGGCTCCTGTGTCCCTGGGATTCTCCAGGCAAGAATACTGGAGTGGGCTGCCATTTCCTGCTTCAGGGTACTCTGGTTCTGCCTGTAACTCAGTGTTGGCATCAGCACCATCCACTGGACCGTCCGCTCATTCTTCCTTTGGTGATGTTGATGGAGTGTCCGCTGGGACCAGCACTGGCGTGGGCATCCCCCCAGGTGGTATTCCATCCTGAAGCGGCTCATCTTTGACCCGCTGCCACTGGCCTCTCTGCTCTGGGTGGTCGGTCAGCCTGGGCTCCATCTGCAGCTGGTCCTCTCTAGCTTTGCTCTGTATCCTCCAGTGTGTCCAATGCGTCCCCTCACCTGGAAGCCTCCTCCTCCCTAGGCCATGTGTCCAAGTTCAAGCTCTCCTCACGCTTCAGCAGTCTGTCCTGTGCTGGGCATTCCTATCTGTATTGGATGCCTGCAAAGCTCATCCATCCTTGTTGTTGTGGTTCAGCTGCTCAGTCATGTCAGTCCGACTCTTTGTGACCTCATGGACTGCAGAATGACAGGCTCCACTGTCCTCCACTATCTCTTGGACTTTGCTTAAATCCAAGAGTTGGTGATGCCATCCAACCATCTCATCCTCTGTCACCCCCTTCTCCTCTTGCTCTCAATCTTTCCCAGCATCAGGGTCTTTTCCAGTGAGTCAGCTCTTCGCATCAGGGGGCCAAATGATTGGAGCTTCAGCTTCAGCATTAGTCCTTCCAATGAATATTCAGGGTTGATTTCCTTTAAGATTGACTGGATTCATCTCCTTGAGCTCATTTATTACATGAAATAATTTTCCCTCTCAACGACTGTTGTCTGACCTGCAGAATACTTTGTTGAGTTCATCTTGCTCCTCAACTAATTGTTGATTCTTTCAGGGAAGAAACTTAGCACCCCCAATATTTAATGCAGCACTAACCAGATGGAAGGTGTGTAATTAACATGTACAGTTTAGGTGATAGATATGTTTTCCTTAGCAGCTGTCATTCCCATCATGTGGCCTCTTGTTAAGAACATAAAACTGTCACTAGACCTGGATCTGGTCTCAGTGTTGCCACTTAGTGTTCCTGAAAAATTGATTTGTCTGCTGTGGACTGAAATGAATAACACAACCAGGCTCAGGGAGTTCGTTTGGGAACTGAGTTAAATGGACCCTGTGGACATTTAGCACAGAGCCGGGCACCCATCTTACCTACAACAGATGTGGTCATTTTTGTTATTATATTGGCAGCCCCCAGGGTTCTCCTTGGTAGGGTCTCCCATAGATGTATTTCAGGCTGACAACTAAATGAATACTAGAATTTTAAAATCAAGGTATAAAAAATGGGATGTTTTTCTATTTACATGATAAATATGAATATAGCTTTGAATTATTTTATAAAAAATAATCAAGAATCATAGATAGTTTAATTAAAGTAATATTTTGACACATTACCAGTCTCTAGCACTAAAATTCTGCCAAATTGACACTTGAATTGACGTTCATATTTTTTAATTTTGTTAGCTTTGGATCATGTTATATAAGTGAACAAGAGTGATAAGATAATATTTACCAGGGCTTCCTTGGTAGCTCAGCTGGTAAAGAATCTGCCTGCAATGCAGTAGACCCTGGTTCGATTCCTGGGTTGGGAAGATCTGCTGGAGAAGGGGTAGGCTACACACTCCAGTATTCTTGGGCTTCCCTTGTGGCTCAGCTGGTAAAGAATTCACCTTCAATGCGGGAGACCTGGGTTTGATTGCTAAGTTGGGAAGATCCCCTCGAGAAGGGAAAGGCCACCCACTCCAGTATTCTGGCCTAGAGAATTCCATGGACTATATAGTCCATGGGGTTGCAAAGAGTCAGACATGACTGAATGACTTTCACTTATGCTCCCTGGCGTCAAACTGTCAATGGGAAATTAACACACATCTGGCAGTTTTGGTTTGCAGCCTCCCAGTGTGTTCGGAAGGAGAGAAAAGGGTTGTTGAATCAGCTCATGTGTTTGATCCATTTGGCCTAGTTAAGACTTCAATAATGTTGCTTCAGTGCCCTCTTTGTATAAGGATCCAGTAAAACCACAGACCACCTGACCGGCCTCTTGAGAAACCTATGTGCAGGTCAGGAAGCAACAGTTAGAACTGGACATGGAACAACAGACTGGTTCCAAATAGGAAAAGGAGTACGTCAAGGCTGTATATTGTCACCCTGCTTATTTAACTTCCATGCAGAGTACACCAGGAGAAACGCTGAGCTGGAAGAAGCACAAGCTGGAATCAAGATTGCTGGGAGAAATATCAATAACCTCAGATATGCAGATAACACCACCCTTATGGCAGAAAGTGAAGAGGAACTAAAAAGCCTCTTGATGAAAGTGAAAGAGGAGAGTGAAAAGTTGGCTTAAAGCTCAACATTCAGAAAATGAAAATCATGGCATCTGGTCCCATCACTTCATGGGAAATAGATGGGGAAACAGTGGAAACAGTGTCAGACTTTATTTTGGGGGGCTCCAAAATCACTGCAGATGGTGACTTCAGCCATGAAATTAAAAGACACTTACTCCTTGGAAGGAAAGTTATGACCAACCTAGATAGCATATTCAAAAGCAGGGACATTACTTTGCCAACAAAGGTCCGTCTAGTCAAGGTTATGGTTTTTCCTGTGGTCATGTATGGATGTGAGAGTTGGACTGTGAAGAAAGCTGAGCGCTGAAGAATCGATGCTTTTGAACTGTGGTGTTGGAGAAGCCTCTTGAGAGTCCCCTGGACTGCAAGGAGGTCCAACCAGTCCATTCTGAAGGAGATCAGCCCTGGGATTTCTTTGGAAGGAGTGATGCTAAAGCTGAAACTCCAGTACTTTGGCCACCTCATGCGAAGAGTTGACTCATTGGAAAAGACTCTGATGCTGGGAGGGATTGGGGACAGGAGGAGGAGGGAACGACAGAGGATGAGATGCCTGGATGGCATCACCGACTTGATGGACGTGCGTCTGAGTGAACTCCAGGAGTTGGTGATGGACAGGGAGGCCTGGCGTGCTGCAGTTCATGGGGTTGCAAAGAGTCGGACACAACTGAGCAATTGAACTGAACTGAAAAACCACAAGGATGGGAGCCCAGAGAGATTTGCAGTTTGGAGGTTCATATTACAAATCATCATGTCACTTGGGCTTACGCTTCCATCCCCAGGTGCCAGCTTCAAGAGAGAGTGATGGGCAGAGTAGAGAACCCCAGCCTAAAAATCCCCATGAGCAGCTTTGCCCGCCAGCTTTCTGATTCTGCCCAGGGCCCTGGAACAACAGTGCCAGGACAGAGGGCATGAGACTACAGACCTGGGTTGCTCCTGTATGGCCGTTAAGGATGCAGAAGTGCAGCTGTATCTCAAGAGTTGAACCAAATCCTTTTAAAAACCTGGTGCTTGAAATGGAAAATTGCAGTTATTAATGCAATTTAAATCTACTGAGTGAATAATTTATTGCATTGGAAACATACACATATAAAGTACCATAGCTGCTTCTTAGAACTTGAAATTCTTGAGAGGATTTCTCAAGATGATGACTATTGTCAGAGAGGAACTTATGAATAAGTCCAGTGTCTAGGGTTTCCACCTTCCAGAAGGTTCCTGCTGGAGACAGTGGTAGACCAGGCAGGGCTCTAGTGATGAGAGCCCTGACAGAGTTTAAGAATGAGAATGTCTCCCCATTTCTACCAGTGTCCTTTACTATCCCTCAGACATAATGATCTTGGGATAGCATGGCCAGGACAAGTGTAATATCACAGGTGCAGGCTTCCATTCCTATGGGCTTACTGCAAAGATTGAATTATTGCCTGTGTATTTTAACGTACTGTATTACCTTTTTAGCTATATAAAAAAGGGGAAATAATTACGATTTCAAGCTACTAGTGATCTGTGGATATTATGAAAGAATGCAAGTTTTAGACTGGTGCATCAGTAGAACAAAAGCCATGTGATGTTAAAAATAAGGAGGATAGGAGATTAGATGAATAAAAATGAAAGAGGTAATGAAGAAATGTTAGCATAGTTCAGACATACGGTTGATCTAACACCTATTCTTTCCCAGTTGTTGACTTGCAGTTAATTCAAACCTATAACACCCATGTTCTTCAGAATTGGACATTAGGTGCACAGAATGGGATTTATCATTTGACTAATTTAATTAAACTTTAATTATTGAGCTCCATTTTCACTGATATGTTTGTTTACACTAAAACTAAGCACCCATGTCCCCAGTCCAAACTAGAATACCCCAGCAATGTCTATCAGTCTGTATGCTTCACCTCTCATTTCCCTACCAGCCCTCAGAAGTGGACTTCATCTGCACTTTTTGTCATTTCTTTCTGTTCATTTTATCCACTTTGTCATACATGCCTATATATGGTGTTTGTGCGGTATAAGGTAGTGATCAAGATCCATTTACATGCTTTTTTCTTGTGGAGAATTGATTTTTACATATCCATGTTAGTTACTTCTTTCACCATATCTGTTATAAATCAAAATTCCATGTACAAGTGGTTTGTTATGGGTTATCTTTTCTGCTCCATTACTTAAGTTTTTTCTTTTTTAAATACACATGCACAGAGTATAATTAATAAAGCTTTATACTAAGTATTTATATTGGGCAAGGGAAATAACATTCAACTTTTTGAAAAGCTTTTTGGTTATTCTTGACTTTTTCTTCTTCCATACAAACTTTACCATTAACTTATTTTAACCTCAATATAAAAAAACTCAAGTAGGATCTTGTTAGTGTTATATTTAATCTGTTGATTCATTGCTGGGAATTCATACTTTGTGATATTAAATTTTTCTATCCATGAACATGGGCTATCTCTCCATTCATTTATGTGGTTCAGTAATGTTTTATAGTTTTCCATAAGTTGTTCTTACTTATTGATACCAAAGGATATTGTGTATTTTATTGCATACTGTAAATTGTATTTTAAAAATTATGAAATTGGGAATTTCTATTCTTTTGTTATGACCAACCTAGATAACATATTGAAAAGCAGAGACATTACTTTGCCAACAAAGGTCCATCTAGTCAAGGCTGTGGTTTTCCCAGTGATCATGTATGGATGTGAGAGTTGGACTGTGAAGAAAGCTGAGTGGTGAAGAATTGATGCTTTTGAAATGTGGTGTTGGAGAAGACTCCTGAGAGTCCCTTGGACTGCAAGGAGATCCCACCAGTCCATTCTAAAGGAGATCAGTCCTGGGTGTTCATTGGAAGGACTGATGCTGAAGCTGAAACTCCAATACTTGGCCACCTCATGCGAAGAGTTGACTCATTGGAAAAGACCCTGATGCTGGGAAAGATTGGGGGCAGGACGAGAAGGGGACGACAGAGGATGAGATGCCTGGATAGCATCACCAACTCGATGGACATGAGTTTCAGTAAACTCCGGGAGTTGCTGATGGACAGGGAAGCCTGGTGTGCTTCAATTCATGGAGTTGCAAAGAGCCAGACACAACTGAGTGACTGAACTGAACTGAACTGATTCTTTTGTTGATGCTGTAAAAGAATATAATTTAATTTTGGATATTATTTTATATCTATACAACTTATAATATCCTTTTTGTTACTAGTAACTGAAATACAGATACTTTCAGGTTCTCTACATAGACAATCATATCATCTGCAAATCAGTTCAGTTCAGTTGCTCAGTCGTGTCTGATTCTTTGCAACCCATGGATTGCAGCATGCCAGGCCTCCCTGTCCATCACCAACCCCTGGAGTTTGCTCAGACTCATGTCCATTGAGTTGGTGATGTCACCCAACCAACTCATCCTCTGTCACCCTCTTCTCCTCCTGCCTTCAGTATTTCCCAGCATTAGGTTTTTTTTCCAGTGAGTCAGTTCTTTGCATTAGGTGGCCAAAGTATTGGAGCTTCAGCTTCAGCATCAGTCCTTCTGATGAACACCCAGGACTGATCTCCTTCAGGATTGACCTCCTTGCAGTCCAGGGGACTCTCAAGAGTCTTCTCCAACACTACAGTTCAAAAGCATCAATTCTTCAGCACTCAGCTTTCTCTATGGTCCAACTTTCACATCCATACATGACTACTGGTAAAAACCATAGCTTTGACCAGACAGACCTTTGTCAGCAGAGTAATGTCTCTGTTTTTAATATGCTGTCTAGGTTTGACATAGCTTTTCTTCCAGGGAGCAAGCATCTTTTAATTTCATGGCTGCAGTCACCTCTGCAGTGATTTTGGAGCCCAAGAAAATACAGTCTGTTACTGTTTCTATTGTTCCCTATAATGGAAACATTCTATTGTTTCCATATTTGCCATGATGTGATGGGACTGGATGTCATGATCTTAGTTTTGGAATGTTTTTAGTTTATCTGCAAGTACTGAGAGTTTTATTTTATTTTGTCCAATACATTTCTTTTTTCATTTCTTTTTCTTTGTATTATTGTGTTGGCCTGAAACTAATGTGCTATTGACAAAACTGGTGATTATGGGTGCCCTTGCCTTTTTTTCTGGTTTTAAATAGAATTCCTTAATAGTTTATTCATTTAAGATGATGCTGGTTATAGATTTTTATAGATATCCTTTGACATTCCTTTTGGTTAATTTATAGAAAAAGTTTAAATATGATTGTTTCAGTTCAGTTCAGTCGCTCAGTTGTGTCCGACTCTTTGCGACCCCATGAACTGCAGCACAGCGGGCCTCTTTGTCCATCACCAACTCCCGGAGTTCACTCAAACTCACGTCCATCGAGTCGGTGATGCCATCCAGCCATCTCATCCTCGGTCGTCCCCTTCTCCTCCTGCCCCCATCCCTCCCAGCATCAGAGTCTTTTCCAATGAGTCAACTCTTCGCATGAGGTGACCAAAGTACTGAAGTTTCAGCTTTAGCATCATTCCTTCCAAAGAACACCCAGGGCTGATCTCCTTCAGAATGGACTGGTTGGATCTCCTTGCAGTCCAAGGGACTCTCAAGAGTCTTCTCCAACACCACAGTTCAATAGCATAAATCCTTTGGCGCTCAGCTTTCTTCACAGTCCAACTCTCACATCCATACATGACCACTGGAAAAACCATAGCCTTGACTAGACAGACCTTAGTTGGCAAAGTAATGTCTCTGCTTTTGAATATGCTATCTAGGTTGGTCATAACTTTTCTTCCAAGGAGTAAGCGTCTTTTAATTTCATGGCTGCAATCACCATCTGCAGTGATTTTGGAGCCCCCCAAAATAAAGTCTGACACTGTTTCTACTGTTTCCCCATCTATTTCCCATGAAGTGATGGGACCAGATGCCATGATTTTCATTTTCTGATTGTTGAGCTTTAAGCCAACTTCTCACTCTCCTCTTTCACTTTCATCAAGAGGCTTTTTAGTTCCTCTTCACTTTCTGCCATAAGGGTGGTGTTATCTGCATATCTGAGGTTATTGATATTTCTCCCGGCAATCTTGATTCCAGCTTGTGCTTCTTCCAGTTCAGCGTTTCTCCTGGTGTACTCTGCATATAAGTTAAATAAGCAGGATGACAGTATACAGCCTTGACGTACTCCTTTTCCCATTTGGAACCAGTCTGTTGTTCCAGCAGAGGAACCAGAGTTCAAATTGCCAACATCCACTGGATCATTGATAAACAAGAGAGTTCCAGAAAAAACATGTATTTCTGCTTTAGTGACTATGCCCAAGCCTTTGACTGTATGGGTCACAATAAAGTGTGGAAAATTCTGAAATAGATGGGAATACCAGACCACCTGACCTGCCTCATAAGAAACCTATATGTAGGTCAGGAAGCAACAGTGAGAACTGGACATGGAACAACAGACTGGTTTTAAGTATGATTGTTTAGTTTTACCAAACTGAGATAATCAGAAGATTTTTTGATGTGTTTTAAAGTCAGTGTAATTATAATTTTCTATTATTGAGAATTTTTTATATTCATGATAAAAATACAGTTTTTATGATATATCTTATAAAATGTTGGATGTGAAGTGCTAACATTTTAAGGTTTTTGCTGACATAGTCTTTGGTAAAATGAATTTGGAATATTTCTTTATCAGATTGGCATTTTTCTTTTTTATAAGTTTTTCTGGTCTTAAAAGTCAGGGAGTATGCCTTTATTTTTAGTTTCCTAAAAGTTTTCATTATGTTAGAAAGAGTTGAAAGAATTTACTTAGAAAACCACATGGGTTTGTTGCTTTCTTTGGAGAGAGATTTTAAAATTTTTGCTTTAGCATCTTTGATAATAATAGGATTATAGTATTTCTAACTTTATTTCTTGAGTCAGTTTCAATAAGCCTTTTCTAAGACGCTTTGCATCTCATCCCAATTCTCAAGTTTGATGGTAATATTTGATAATACTTAGATGCTTTCTTTTTTTTAACTTAATCTTACTAGATGTCTGTTTTGTGTTACCTTTTAAAAAAAAAATTCTTTTTTGATACACTGTGTTGCATTTTTGCTTTCTGTCTTCATTACCTCTGTGTCAATCAAAACATATTAGATTACGATATGCTATGGAAACAAACAACTCCAGAGTATTAGTAGCTTAACACAACAAAGGTTTATATTTTGTTTGAGCTGCACAGTAAATGTGAGTCAGCCGAGGAATTCTCTCACATGACTTACTCAGAGATTTAGAATGAAGGAAGCTGCATCCCACAGCATCCTTCCTTCCTTGATTGCTGTGTTGTTGTTGTATAGTTGCTAAGTTGTGTCTGACCTGTGACCCCATGCAGCACGCTAGGCTTTTCTGTCCTTCACTGTCTCTCGGAGATGCTCAAACTCATGTCCTGTGAGTTGGTGCCATCCAACCATCTCATCCTCTGTCGTCCCTTCTCCTGCCTTCAATCTTTTCCAGCCTCAGGGTCTTTTCTAGTGAGTCGGCTCTTCGCATCAGGTGGCCAGAATATTAGAGCTTCAGCTTCAGTATCTGTCCTTCCACTGAATATAATACACTAGGGAAGAAAAAAGTACTTCTCTCTGGCAATTGACATCATCTGCATGGAAGTGCCCCATCACTTTCATTTTTCATTGACCAGACTTCAGTATTCTAGTTATCTGTTGCTGCATAAAACCCCCCATGTGGTTTAGTGATTGAAAACATTCACATATTTTACTTTCCTCCTGAATCAGCAGTTTGCAATGGTAGCTCAGCTTCCCTGTGGCTTCCCACACCAGAGGCGGGCTTCTTGCAGCATGTCCTGGCCAGTGTGGGGCAGGAGGGGGGCTCTGCTCACCTGGGCTGGGCTGTAGGAGTCCTCTTCACGACGAATGCTTCTTTAATCGTTACACCATGGAAAGAAAGTGCCAGCAGCCTCACAATGGCTTTTACATGCCTCTGCCTGGGAGAGAAACACTTCACTTTTATTCTTTTTTTTTTTTCTGCTCAAAATGGCTGCTTGGAACATCAAAAGAGGTTAGAAGGTGAATCCAGAAGGAACCCAGAAGAAAGACATAGGACATATTTTGGAAAGTCCCTGACCACCACATTTTCTTTCTATTTGGGTGGCCCCAAAGTTTCTTTGGGTTTCTCCATTGTGGAAACACGTGAACAAGTGTTCGGGCCAGCTCAGTGCTCGCTGTGGGCTTCCGCTGCTCTCTTCCAGATTTCTGCAGTGGGATCTCCAGTTCATCAGTTTTCAGCCTCCTTTCTTTGCATGAACCTTGGCAGCAGGGAGCCTTGAATCGGCGGAGGATCCCTGTGCAGTCGGGGCTTGTGGGGGTCTCCAAAAGCAGAGCTTGCACACTCATCAGGGGAGCCCCATCAGGACGGTCTCTAGTGGGGACCCTGGTCCGGCTGAGCTCGTTGGAGTTCTGCACGTGGAGCACAGAGCTGGGCCGGCTGGGCCCCTCCGGGCTCCTCCCCGCGTGTCTCAGCCGCATCTGATCCTGCACATCGCCCTTCCTGGGGCGGCTTGGCGTCTGCCTCCCAAATCTTGGGCAGGCCTCTCAGAGGCCTGCTCTCACTCAGGAGCATTCCGGGAAGAGATTCTGGTGAGGACTTGCTCCATGTCCCCCTCCCAGTTCTGCCACAAATTCTTCTTCTGTGCAACTCTAAGAGAGAGCTGTGGAGGGAAAGGGGGTCTAAGAATGGCAACTCCCAGTAAGGCCAAGCCGACAGCAGGGTGATTGAGTCCAGCCTGTAAGATGACCAGTTTCCCTCTGAGCACCACTTTTACTGCACAATACAGGTTTGCTCATGGGAAGACTTTTGGAGACCCTGGTTTGATTCCTGGGTCAGGAAGATTCTCGGGGAGAAGGGACAGGCTGCCCACTCCAGTCTTCCTGGGCTTCCGCGGTCCTCAGTTGGTAAAAGAATCTGCCTGCAGTGTGGGAGACCTGGGTTTGATCTCTGGGTTGGGAAGATCCCCTGGAGGAGGGAATGGGAACCCACTTTAGCATCTTGGCCTCAAGAATCCCATGGACAGAGGAGCCTGGCGGGCTACATCCATGGGCTCACAAACAGTCAGACATGACTGAATCACTGATACTATTGATAAAATTAAATGTGGAGGAGGTAGACAGAAGAGAGAGAGGAGAGATGGTGTGCAGGAGGGAGGAGGACAGATTCGGGGCGGGGCGGGGGGGGCACCTGAGGGGCTGCAGTCCACGGGGTTGCAAAGAGTCCGACATGACTGAGCAACTGAACAGCGACAACAGAAACGTATTTTATTATAGAGTGTCCTTTGCCATCTAAAAGGAAAACAGCACTGTTTAACAAAAAGAATGAAAAATACACGTGGAAAATATACATAATTTGTTGCTCCATGGAAAAGCCTCCAAGAAACAAGGCCGTTGTTATATGATAAAGAGAAGCAATGGGTGTTTAATAGGCCTGGCAGTTTGACTCCCTCCCAAATTAAATGCATTGAACAGAGAAAGATGAAACATTCCTGGAGAGTGATGGGAGCCCATTATCATGACAGTAGGTAATGGGCCGCTTGCGGTCTTCCTTTTAAAGGCGTGTTAACACATTTAGTTTGCATTGTATGGCGACTTTTAAAAAATCTTTTTAAAGCCGAGTCTTAAAGGCATTTCTGTACATTTTATTTAGTTTGTGTACCGTGGTACATTTTTTATTTCCATGAAGGGAGGAGGGGTTGGGCTGTATAAACATATTTAATTTAGATCGACAGTGTTTTCACTGTTTTCGTTCACTTTATTTTCAGTTGCTCTTATTTGTTTTATACACTGAATTTTGAAAACTCAGCTATTTCATAAAAGAGTAGCCACGGGTGAGCTGCTGCGGCTTCGTTCTTCCTGTCCACTGGGGCTGGAATAAGAGGGGAGAGGGTGTGTAATTCAAGGTCTGAGGGCGTTCCGCTGTTTCATTTACTTATTCTCCTTAAGAAAAACGCATGATCCAAATGCAAGGCTAGGAAAGAATGTGGTTTATAAGCTTATACATTTTTAATGAATACGCTACTGTTTTTTTTTTTCCCCCCCTTTGGGCCGCCCCCCCCCACCCCGCCTTTACAAAAGATTCTATTAAGACTTGTTTGGAGTTAAGGTTCAAAAGGCAAATGCAGAATAAATTGACGGCTGTTCTCTTTCTGGAAGAGCCCGGATTCTTCAGAGGGCTCAGGTTTTCAGTGGTCAGGGGCCACTGGCCTTGTGAGCAGAGACTGACTGTCTGAAGCCACGGGCCATCTGGGAACGGGCCTCCCTGCCCGGGTTGGGGACAGGACTTCAAAGCTCGAGGGAGTCCTCCTCGGGTGGGGGGGGTGACCCAGGCAGTGCCATGCATCCGGTAAGCAGGGACACCGGACGCCCTCGGGTCCCTTTAGGATGGAGAGGCCTTTGTCTGCCCTTCTTCTCTAAATGTACATTCACAGTCCTAGTTGACGCTGGGTGAGCATGGAGGTGTATGTAACCTTTGAGACTAGAAGCTTGGGTCTTTTGTTGTTCTGATTTTGAAGGAAATAAACCATTTCTGTGGGGCCCTAAAAATATTAGGGGACCAATGTCCACTGTGCCTAGTGGAGAGGTCGCCCTGCAGCCCAGACTAGTGGGCTGTCTGGGATCAAGACCCTGATGGTAAAAAAAAAAAAAAAAAGAGAGAGAGATGCCAATATTTAAACCCCAAACCCATATCAAATCTTATTATATAATGTTCCTGGCTCATCAAGGCATTGGGTCTTTCCCTTGTTCACGGTTGGATCTTTGAGCAGAGAAATGCAGGGAAAGTGGCTATGGGCTGTGTCCTTGCCCTCCTCTTCCCGTAAGGACACAGGTCACAGCTTCTCTGTGCCTTTAGCTACTGATTTTCAGTTGAGGGGCTTCCCTGCTGTCTCAGACGGTAAAGAATCCACCTGCAGTGCAGGAGACCTGAGTTCGATCCCTGAGTCGGGAAGATGCCCCAGAGAAGGAAATGTCAACCCACTCTGGTATTCTTGCCTGGAGATTTCCTGGGACAGAGGAGCCAGCGGGCTACAGTCTGTGGGATCGCAAAGACTCAGACATGACTGAGTAACTCACACTGTTCACTTGATAGTCACGCAGGTTTTCACACCACTTTCTTCCTTTCTGGATAACCGAAGCCGATACAGTCAACAGTTGTTGCTTTCCTGCGGGGTTAATGAAATGATGGAAAATCCACAGCAGGAAGGCAGCTGTCCTGCTTCTCCACTGGTTGGCTTTCTGTTCGCAGCTCAGTTAACTTCATTTGGGGAAGTTTAAAGTAAAATCACGTTTTCATGGCTCCGTGTGTGCAGCAACCACGACCTTGAATGAGACATCCTCAGAAGACAGGCTGCTGTGTCCCTGTGTGCCCTGGTCCGTGGATCAGGGCACGGACTGGGGAGCACTGAGGTGTGGGTGGATCCCGGACAAGCTTTTGTAATGATTGGAACCTGTGTCTGAAGGTCAGAGTACAAGAAGGCACTTAATCATGGACAGAAATAGTAAGGGAGGGAGGTGGTGAGAACATCCCATTGGGCCCTTCTGTCTTCTGGCTGTTCTGGAAACATTCTCTCGGCCACTGGGGAACTGCCTACACCTGGACTCAGGCATCGTTTATGCACACAGGGCACAGGGCTCTGTGGTGATGGCAACGCAGGCCATCCCCTGGGTGAAGCCCCGTTCTCTCCCAGTCAGCCCCACAACCCTGGTGCCTCCTTCCCATTCAGAGGCCTGCATTTTCTCACCTGTGCAGGCAACTGTGCCTACAGTCATACGGCTGGTGTAAGAATAAAAGACCTTGATGTACCTGAGTGCTTAGGAGAAAAATATCCATGTTAGAGTTGATGCTTTCGAACTGTGGTGCTGGAGAGGATTCTTGAGAGTCCCTTGGACAGCAAGGAGATCAAACCAGTCCATCCTAAAGGCGATCAACCCTGAATATTCATTGGAAAGACTGGGACTGAAGCTCCAATACTTTGGCCATTTGATGCGAAGAGCCGACTCATTGGAAAAGACCCTGATGCTGGGAAAGATTGAGGACAGGAGGAGAAGGGGGCGATAGAGGATGAGATGGTGGGATGGCATCATCAACTCAAAGAATATGAATTTTAGCAAAGGAGATGGTGAAGGACAGGGAAGCCTGGTGTGCTGCGGCGCATGGGGTCATAGTCAGACACAGTTGAGCAACTCAGCAGCAGCTGACGTGAGTACTTGCTGTGATTGTTGTTGCTCTTGCCTTTTTCACAGTTGTTACTCAACACGTGTAACTGTGAGAGAGGAAAGGGAAGAGAAGGCGCCGAAGGTGGTCCAGGCCCCCCTGCTCTTTCTTGGGTGTCAGCCTGGGCCTGCCACCTGGTGTGCCTCATCTGCCTTCCTGCCCGCCTCCCTGTGGTCAGTGGCCTGATATCTGAAGGAGGTGGCGGGGCATCTCCAGGGTGAAGTTAGAGATGCTCGTGGCCCAGAGTGAACCCTGTACCCACCAGAAAAGGTGAGGGCTTCCCCAGACTCTGGTATTTGAAAGACCTACGCCATATGTCCCAGCTTGTACTGTAACTTTTGAGTTTTGTTTTGTTTTGTTCTTATTTTTGGCAGAGCTGAGTCTTGGTTGCCACGCGGGCTTTTTCTCAGTTGCAGCGAGCGGGGGCCACTCTCTGGTGGCAGTGCTTGGGCTTCTCATCGCGGTGGCCTCTCTCCTTGTGGAGCGTGGGCTCTGGGGCCCGTGGGCTGCAGCAGTTGCAGCTCCCAGGCTCTAGAGCGCAGCCTCAGTAGTGGTGGTGCTCGGGCTTCGTTGCTCCATGGCATGTGGGATCTTCCCAAATCAGAGATCAAACCCATGTCTCCTACATGGGCGGGCAGATTCTTGACCATTGAGCCACCAGGGAAGCCCTCTACTGTAAGCGTTAATATTCTGAAACTTCAGTGGAAGTTCTTAGGGCCCTGACTATAGGGATTGTTTTGCTTGAAACTCCTTTGAGTATTTCATCACCTAAATGTATTAGCTGAAGATTAAAGCTTTTACACTGTGTTCCATCCCATGGCATGTGCTGTTCAGAGCAAGTTTCCAGCAGAATATTTGGAGAAGCTAAAGCCTAAATCCAGGCTTGGATAATCAGAGGAAACGCTAGGGCCATTGCACGGTGTGGAATTGTAATAGTGTGCATTTGAAGGGTTATGTGGCTAGATAGAGATGAATAGAAAATGACTATTAGTGTGCAAATGTAGAGTTTTAAAAAATGCATTAGTAACAGGCTGATAATGTCCATTTTCCTTTTGCTGCCAGAGCCCAAGAAAGGCGGAAAAGGAAGCTAGCTAAATGGCACAGTCTTCTAAATATTTCCCACTCTCTCATCTTCTATTTTTAGTACTTTCTGACCCTTTTCTATTAGCCTTGATCTTGTTAAAACATTAATTGCAATGCATTAAAAGAAAAGCTTCTAGCTTTAGAATCCAAGATAATATTTAGTTCTTTTTTAAATAAACCATTTCAAAACCATTTGCAGGCCTTAACTTCCTATGATTAGAGCATATCTGATTGTCTGAAGTTGTTTGCCTTATTTTATCCTTACATTCTGTGTTCTCGCATTTACTTTTGAATGAAATCCATTTCTTCACTTACCAGGGAAAATTTGCATTAGATGGCATGGCTGTTTTGTGTAGTTTAAATATCCAGTCCTGGATCATGTGTGCTCATTCACTCAGCCGTGTCTGACTCTGCAATCCCATGAACTACAGCCCGCCAGGCTCCTCTGTCCATGGGATTTCCCAGGCAAGAATACTGGAGTGGGTTGCCATCCTCCAGGGGATCGTCCCAACCCAGGCATTGAACCCACTTCTCTTGCATTGGCAGGAGGATTCTCTACCACTTCACTACCTCAGAAGCCCAGTATTGGGTTATTTATGTAGAAAAACGTGGTTATTTAATAAGAAACTTAAATTTTCGAAAGTTCAAATTTTTCTGCTTCTGAAGTCCCTTTTAAAACCTGACCTGTTTAAACCTTGACTGATGTTGATAACATTTCGATATTAATAACAAGTCATGGGTGCCACAGGCTTTCTAAATTGTCCCTTTGTGATGTTTTTTCCCCTCCCCTCAGGAAGTTGAAGACCACGTGGCATTTTTAATCACAGTCCCGACTGCCCTGGCGATTTTCTTTGCGATCTTCGTCCTGGTGTGCATCGAGTCGGTGTTTAAGAAGCTGCTGCGCCTCTTCTCTTTGGTGATATGGATCTGTCTCGTGGCCATGGGCTACTTGTTCATGTGTTTTGGGGGCACCGTCTCTCCCTGGGACCAGGTAAGATGTCCAAATGCTTTCTGTATTTTGATCTGTGACATACCAGGTTCTGTACACCTGGCCCCAACCTGTAAACAGAGGCTGAGAAGACCATCTTCGGAAATAGCTGGCCCATGGGGCTCTGCCGAGTGAAGTCACCCAGTGCCCGTTTTAACCCATCAGACCTGCCGGCGATCAGGGGCTGCCCAGGCTCACCTTGTCACCTGTTTCCAATGGCTGAGGCTGCCTTTGCAACTCGCACTATGCCTTAGTACTTCCTTCTCCTCCAGCCCCTCGAGTCTCCCATTGTTCTGGAATCCCCCTGGGGTGGGCACTGCTCTCTGTGCCTTGAAGTCGAAAAGACTGAACTTGAACTCTTTGCTCAGGGACCGGATCTCCAGATTTGATGTCAACATGATGATATCATAGCAGTAGGGAGACCCACCATTCCTCACGTTGAACCTGGGAGGCTCTTAGTTTAGAAGAGGGTCATGTCTGGGGGATGCTAGGTCTTTAGGAGACTGTAGTCCAGTGGGCTTTTCCCCTTGTGCTGGGGCCATGTGGCTCTTGTCTGCTGGCTGCTTGATCAGATGGTTCCAGGGGCGGGGGCGGGTATCCTAGTTACTAGCTTCAAACTTGTAATTGATGCCAAGGGGTTCTGTCTCCATCGAGGGAGAGAGGAAGCTGAGTGCCAAGAGGGCTGTTGCTGAGCTGCTGGGGGCCAAGAGCCTGGGGAGGGAGAGGCGCAGGAGCCACTGTCGTTAGGAGACTCCCCGGAGCTGCTGGGGAGGCCGCGAAGAGAGACTCAAGGTGGAACACAGAAGGATTCAAGTACCGATGTGTGTTACTTTCAGTTATCTTTTGATATCAACCTCTAACGTAATTCCACAGTGAAAAGAGAGCAGACTCTGTCTGATTTCAATTCCTTTAGACCATGCAATTTTTGCACCTGGTTTTGTATCCTTGGAGAAGGAAATGGCAACCCACTCCAGTAGTCTTGCCTGGAGAATCCCATGGACAGACACCCTGGTAGGCTGCGTTCCATGGGGTCACGAAGAGTTGGACATGACTGAGCGACTTCCCTTTGTATCCTTAGTTTATAGTCTATGGGAACTTAAATAGAATCTGTAACCTACTGTTGTGCGAACGTTGTGTAAATCTTAATTATGTTGAAATGGTTCATAGTGCTTTTCAGGTCTACTATATCCTTCTACTTTCCTGTCTGTTCCTTCTATTAATTTTTGACAGTTTCGTATTGAGACTGTCATTGAAAAACCTTAATTTATCTACTTAAAAAATAATTATAATATCTAGTAGAACTATGGGTACCCTTGCTTTGTATTTTTCAAGTCTCCTGTAAATGTGTTATCATACTTTCAAAATTTGAAAAATAAAAAAAGAAAGAGAAATACAAAAAGAGTTCAAGTGCCAGGGCAAGAGCCTGAGCTGAACAGAGCCCTCGGGAAGCCCAAGAATGGGGTTTCCGGAGAGTTCTGTCCTGTGATCTCAGACAAAGCATCCTCGTCTTTGACCCTCAGTTCCTTCTGTGAAGGGAGAGGCTGGGCAGAGTGAACTTGGGTTGGTCTCTTTGGTGTAAAGGATGCAGAGAAGGGGAGCTCAGATGGAGACGATTCTGTCCCTCTCCCAGAAGAGGCTCCCATGCTCAGAGAGGCTCCCCTGGCGTCTCCTCCTCGCTCCCCCACTCAAGCCTTTTGCAGCGCTGGGCGCCCCCCTCCATGCCTCTGCTCCCCATTTGCTCCGCGCACACCCTCACCCACTGCTCTCAGTGGCACACGTGGTCCACCGTCCCTCTGCCGTCACCCCAGTGCACGAGGACAGAAGCAGGAAGCAGGTTAAGAGCATACTTTGCCGTCTGTGGCATGGACCCCAGGTCTTTCCTAGCATCGCGGCCACCTTTTAACAACAGAGCTTTCGAAGAAGCCTTCCTGTCTGGAGGCTTCCCTCGTAGCTCAGTTGGTAAAGAATCCACCTGCAATGCAGGAGACCTCGGTTAGATTTCTGGGTCGGGAAGATTTCCTGGAGAAGGGAAAGGCTACCCAGTCCAGTATTCTGGCCTGGAGAATTCCATGGACCCCACAGTCCGTGGGGTCACAAAGAGTCAGACAGGATTGAGCGACTTTCACTTTCCTATCTGGAAGGACAAATACTCCTTCTGTTCAGCATTCTCTGAGCTTCCTTTTTTCACGTGAATGACAGACTCTGTCTTGATTGGTGGACACTCATGTGTTTCCTTCATTAACGTCATCTGGGGGCCTCCCCAAAGTGGCCTCCCCAGGTGTCTGGCTGCCCTCCCATCAGGAGACCCCCACCCTCTCTGGTCTTCCCTCAGCACTTACGGCCATCTGCAGAGCCTGTTACATAGCCTTCTCTCTACCACTGTCTCGCCCGGAGAATGTAAACTCCTTCCCCGTGGAATGTGACTGCCCCTGTTGAGTCTTTGCACCTATAGGCGCCGTCCGTTGGTGGCACCCCGAGCTGCCTGCACGGGACTCACCTTAGTAGATTGGTCTTTCCCTTCCCTTAGTAGAGAGGTCTGTCTGTTGGCTTTGTGTGTGTGTCCACTCGTTTCTGTTTTTACTCATCTTCTGGTTTTACGACGCACGTTCAGGTTTAATTGCTGCTCTCAGCCTGTTCGTTAAGAAATCTCTTTAAGCATCTCCGTTCCTTCGTCGTTCAGTCGCTCAGTCGTTTCCGACTCTTTGCGACCCCGTGAACTGCAGCACGCCAGGCTTTCCTGTCCATCACCAACTCCTGGAGTTTGCTCAAAGTCATGTCCGTTGAGTCAGTGATGAGCTTGAGCGCCTTAAACATCCTTATTTCAGAGTCATTTTACTTGCTAAGGTGGCTCAGGCAGTAAAGAGTCTGCTTCTACTATAGGAAACCAGAGTTTGATCCCGGGGTCTGGAAGATCCCCTGGAGAAGGGAATGGCAACCCACTCCAGTATTCTTTTCTGGGAAATTCCATGGACAGGAAAACCTGGCAGGCTACAGCCCATGGGGTCGCAAAGAGTCAGACACAACTAAGCGACTGACATTTTCACTTTCACTTGACTTCCGTTATCTCGAGATCGATTTCCCAGCTGTTGGTTGGCTCTGTTTCTTGGCTCTAGCTTGGATGCTGTTGTTTACAACCTCGTGCTGAGATTTTTCACCTTGGCCTCTGCCCGTGACCCCACCCATGTCAGGGTTGCTGGCCTCACGCCGTCAGGACCCTGGGCAGGATGGGCTCCGGCGTGGAGCCTCAGCACTGTCGATGGGGCGGGTCGGGGGGCTGGCCTCCCCCACGGCCTGGGCACGCCTCTAGGTGCACAAGTGTTCGGGGCCACTTGCCTTGCGCTGTGCGGCTGCTCACATCTCTTGCCAGAAGAGGGCCACTTTGAACTAATTAATTTATTCTTTTAACTTTGTATTTTATATTGGAGTATAGAAGGAGGGCATGACAACCCACTCTGGTATTCTTGCCTGGAGAATCCCAAGAATGGAGGAGCCTGGTGGGATACAGTCCATGGGGTTGCATAGAGACGGACACGACTGAGCAACTAACACACACACACACACATACACAGAGACACAGACACACACACAGACACACACACACACAGACACACACACAGTTGAGTAAGGGCTTCCCAGGCGATGCTAGTGGTGAAGAGTCCGCCTGCCAATGCAGGCAACTCAGAAGATGCAGGAATGGCAACCTATTCCAGTATTATTGTCTGGGAAATCCCGTGGACTGAGGAGCCTGGTGGGCTACAATCCTTGGGGTCACAGAGGACACAACTGAGAGACTGAACACACGCACAGAAACAGGGGGCTGGATGTGCCTGCTTAGAAGGAGATGGGGTATGCAAGAGAAGAGTTGAGCTGGGCACCCAGGGTGGAGGAGAGGGTGTGTGTGTGTGTGTGTGTGTGTTAGTTGCTCAGTCGTGTCCGTCTCTATATTCTTTTTCAGAGTATTTTCCCATTTAGCTTCTTATATAATATTGAGCAGAGCTCCCTGTGCTGGACAGTAGGTCCCTGTTGGTTGTCCAAATACCTGAGAAATTACTTGGGCTACGTGATTGGCGCTCATCCTTTGATTTTTCTCTGTGAGTGTCTATGTCATCTATGAATAGGAAGCTTTACTTCCTTCATTCCAATGTTAATGTCTTATTTCTTCCTCTTGACATGTGAACATCATCAGACCCTCCGGTCAAATTATAAATGCAAGAAAGAAAGAAAGAAAAAAAAAAAAAACAACAGAAGAGGCCACTTGAGCCCCATTCCTCTGCTGGAGTCTGAACTCCTTCTCAGCACTCTTGATCGTTCAGGAGGAGACCTGAAATGTGGTCATTCTGCCCGGTTAACCCAAATTTGTCTCTTTGGCGTCTTTTGGTGTCAGCATCACAGATGCAGGCCCCTTGATGAACGCTGACGTTCTGACCTCCGAGAAGTGTTCGTAGGCTCACTGCGCTTAAGGGAGTGAGCTCCAGGCTTGATCCGAGAGAGGATGCTTCCACGCCCAGTGCTGTTATGGGGAGCGGCTGGGGTGCACCGATGGGGACAGTCCACATGGGGCCCCCCTCACCGCTGACAACAGTGGCAAGTTCAGGGATCCCAAGACCCCCGTGAGGTTCAGGAACTTGCAGAAGGACCTACAGAACCCTTTGAAAGCTGTTAATACTCATGTTTACAGATTTCCCAGGCGGCGCTAGTGGTAGAGAACCCGCCTGCCAGTGCAGGAGCTATAAGAGACCTGGGTTCAGTCCCTAGGTGGGGAAGACCCCCTGGAGGAGGGCATGGCAACCCACTCCAGTATTCTTGCCTGGAGAATCCCATGGACAGAGGAGCCTGGTGGGCTACAGTCCATGCAGTCACAAAGAGTCAAATACGACTGAAGCAACTGAGCACACACGCATGGTTTCTTAAAGAACACGGTTTAGCATCAGCTGAGGGGAGTGTGCAGGAGAGCTGCAGAGTGTGGAGCGTCTGTTGTCCGGCCCATCTGGAGGCACAACAGCCACGCCCTCCCGGCTGCAGCATGTCACGCTGTGTGCGAGGAAGAGCACCTCCCAGGGAGCGTCACCAGAGTCTCGTGTGCCCAGGTTTTGCCTAGGACTCATCGAGTGCCCCTGCGTGGCTGGCTGTGGGTCTCAGCCCCTCTACAGATAGAGCGGACTCTGTGTGGCCCTGAGCCCTCTTCCTGAATCACATCTCAGACGGTCTGCTGGCCAGAGCCTCCAGGGACGCAAACAGTCCTGTCAGCTGGGGCATTCCTGGGGGCCAGGAGATCTGCTCCCAGGAGCCCAGGGCAAAGGCCGATCTCGTTCTGCTGAGATTGGTTCTTCCCTACATGTGTGGGTGGAGTCCTGCTCTCAGCCATCAACAGCCAACACACAACCCAGAACCGGAGCCGCCAGCCCCGGTGTCGTCTGGATGGTGCCGCCCCTATTCTGGGTGCTTTCCCTCCACAAACCCGTTCCATCTTTTCATAGCTCCGTGGGGTGGGCGCCGTGGTACCAGAGCTCACCCAGGCCCTAGACTTCCACACAGGTCCCTCGATCACAGCCAGGCTTTGGGGGCAGTGAGTGGAACAGGAGATTTGAACTCAGGGGGGTCTGACTCCAGAGGCCAGTCTTACCTGGGATCCCAGTAGTTCTCAACTGGGAGCAGTTTCACCCCCAGGGACGTTTCCCAGTCTGGCAGTGTCTCTGACTGTCACAGCCTGGTTAGGGGTCACCTAATGCGTAGAAGCCAGAGATGCTGCTGTGAATCCTGTGAACAGCCTACAAGACACAGGCCAGCAGCATCTCTAAGGATCACCCAGCCCAAGTGTCTGCAGGGCCGAGTCTGAGAAACTCTGTGTTTACCAAGGCTGCCTGTCCATGTTGTCTTTTAAAGACCCAGTTCTTAAAGGCTCAGTAAGTGGAATTGTCCTGAGTGACCAGGGCACCACTTCAGACTGATGGTTCTGCTTTTGATCAGAGAGGCATGATTTTGCAGCGTGTGGCCTGGAGGACGTACCCGCTGGAGAAAGGGTGGCAGGTTTGGAGGTTGGGCATCGACGTGGTTTGGAAGCAGCTGCTGGTGAAATAAGGAAAACGTGGAGAAGACACTGGTGGCTTTGCCCTCCCAGCCCTGAGTGCGTGTGGAGACCTGGCGTCACTGGTAGTTTTAATTCAGCTCGTGTTGCCCCTGATTTGGGTCCCCTCCCAGCCCATGCTGCCATCATCCCCACCCAGCTGACATATGTTCCACGCAGCTGCCTCCTGGACAAGAATTATTTAAAAATGACATTTGTTGGTGGTTCCCAGCAATCGGAGGGAAGCTGTGTGGTAAATTGCAGAGTTGGGGGTTCCAGCTGTTAACAGTGGTGTGTGTGTATGCTGAGTGCACATACACGTGCGTGTGTGTGTGGGCGTGCACGTGCATACACACACCCCTCTGCAGGGAGGGTCTTCCCACCTGCTTTAGCTTGGACTGGGTTTGCCAAAATCCCCTGCCCACTGCCCATTGGAGAAGGAAGTGGCATTGCACTCCAGTATTCTTGCCTAGAGAATTCCACGGACAGAAGAACCTGGTGGGCTACAGTCCATGGGGTCACGAGAGTTGGACACGTCTTAGCGACTAAACCACCACCACCACCACCACCCCCCTCACTGTGTGTGAGATGACCTCCCCATGATCAAAGGGTGGAGGTGCTATCAACGCACTTGACCTTCTTTTCCTGAATGGTTGGAAACCACGTGAAAAATTTGAACATGGCTAGGAGAAGAGGAAGCAAGTTATCAGTCTCCTGTATTCCTTTAGGTGAAGGGATCATTTTTGTTTTCCTAAGACATCAGCGGCAGCGCGTCTGGGGCCCCCGGTCCCCACTTTTGTGCATCCCCAGGGCTGTCACATAGCACAGCAGCTCTTCCTGTCTGAGCAGCCTCCCTGATAGCCACGTCCTATCCAGAGAGGCCTCGTCACAGTTGACAAATAGTGGCTCCCAGCTCTGGAGCATAAAGTCCAAAATCAAGATGTGGACAGGGTCATGCTCCCCCGAAGGCTCCGGGGCCGGCCCTTCCCTGCCCCTTCCAGCATCGTGTGGCTGCTGGGAAGCTCTGTGGATGGTAGACACACCTCTTCAACATCCGTCTCCATCATTGCATGGCGCTCTTCTACCTGCATCTCTCCGATGCTTATAAGGCCACCCATCATATTGGACTTAGGGAACTCTCATGATTTCTGCTTAACTTGACCATGTTTGCAAAGACCCTGATTTTAAAGAAGGTCACATTCACAGGTGGGGCTTCCCAGGTGGCTCAGTGGTAAAGAATCCACCTGCCAGTGCAGGAGACTTGAGTTCGATCCCTGGGTCTGTAAGATCCCCTGGAATAGGACATGGTAACCTGCTCCAGTATTCTTACCTGGAGAATTCCACGGAACAGAGGAATTTGTCCTGGTGAGCTCCAGTCCACGGGGTTGCAGAGAGTCAGACACAACTGAATACTCACTGGCTGGTTGGCCCAGGTATAGGGGTGAGGATTTGAACACATCTTTGGGGAGAACACTCAACTCATGATAGATGGCATTTCATGGAAGTCACCCTGTTGCCTAGGAGGACAGTCTCCTGCTGCAGGAAGCCAGGCCCATCTCGTGGCCTGTTGGCTCTCATATTTACTTCCCACTCTTAGATATTTGACAGCTGCTCTTGATGTTGACTTTCACTTAAACTGCAAGTCCACCTGGAGATTAAACGTATGCTGTGGAGGTTTTTGACCCATTTTCAAACCAGGGTCTGCGGAAGTAGAAACATTCTTATGTGTGACTAGCCTGCTGAAATCAATCATCCACACTCAGGAACAGAAAGAGAAAATGACTTGTGATCAAGTGCATTGCCTTGTAGACAAGCAGAGCATCATAAACGAATGTTTGCACGTTAGGTTGCTTTGCTCCGCCTGTCTGATAAGGAAAATGGTTCTTTGGGGTTTTTGTAGGCATGCCATGATGTTTTCCTTTTTTGTGATATCTTTGGTTTACTTAGTGAAGCCTTAACTTTTAGGTGATATTTTATATATATATGTAATTTATTTACGTATTTTCACCCGTGCTGGGTCTTTGTTGCTGCACACTGTCTTTCCCTAGTTGCGATGAGCAGGCTCTGCTGTCTAGTTGGGGTGCATGGGCTGCTCGTTCCCGTGGCTTTTCTTGTTCCAGAGCACAGGCTCTATGCATGTGGGCTTCAGTAGCTGCAGCATGGAGATTCAATAGTTACGGGGCACCGGCTTAGTTGGTTCGTGGCCTATGGGAACTTCCCCGACTAGAGACTGAACCAGTTTCTCCTGCATTGACAGGCAGATTCTTGACCACTGAGACACCAGGGAAACCCTAGGTGATGTTTTAATTTATGACTTTCTAACAAGGCAAATCCATTGCATCTCAGCTGAAAACCACTGACTTAGGACCTTCCCTTTGAGATAAGAAGACTGTTGAGAAGGTGGCGGGTCAGGAAAGCAGTTGTCTACGATGGCTGATGTTAGCCGGTGGTCCCTGGATTGGCCAAGTGAGGACCAGAGAGTGAGCTGCACTCGCGTTTGATTCCAGAGTTCTGCTTCCCTCATACTAAGGGCTCACTGAATAGAGTTAAATAAAAACTTCCATTTCTGGCAGCCCCGTTTCTGCCTTGGCAGGGAGACCAGGTTGTGTTACTGTATAGATTTGTTAACTTACCAACATGAACGGCTAACATTTTGCTCCGGGAAGAAGGGGCTTTCTTTGTCCTGTTACCTAAAAGGATGCCAGCCATTCAGCATGTTCCCATGTGTGTTTTCCTACAAAAATAGGACGTCAGTGCTCAAACATCATTTTTTTTTTTAATTGAGAAAAGGGTGAAAATGAAAGAAAAGAAAGGCCTCTCGTCAGCTTTGAAATGGTACAGAGTCGGTTTGTAAGTGCAGTGACTTGGAAAGCTATTAAAGAACCTAGTAGCATAGGAATGAAAGGAGAAAACCCAGCGTGTTCCTGGGGAGCCAAGAAAACCATCTCTGGGTGCTTCTGTGCACCTCAGCGGTTTTTTAGGAGACATTTTGGACTCAATATGAAAAAGAACAAATCGGAGAAAAATGTAAAGTAATATACAAATTATGTCATTAAATGACAAAGATACATATATATATATATATATATATATATATATATATTCTAACCCCTCTGCTTTTTGTTTTTGGAAAAAACAAAGGCCAGGAACATACTGATGAAGTGTGAATTTGAAAGAAGCACAGCACAGCTGGACGTAGCCCGAAGGGTAGTTATTTTGGGATTCCTACGTATTTCTGGCTGTTGAGTGTGGAGGTGGCATTTCTATATTCTCTCTACCGTGTGTTCCCAGCCCGAGGGTTGGGAAAACCACACAGGCTTGCAGTGAACTGAGAACGTGTCACCACCCTCCCTGGGGCTTCCCAGCCCTGACCCCATGACCCTGCTTGAGTAGACAGTTCTACTGGTGTTTCTGGAACAATCTGTGTGTTCCCTTCTTCTTTTATCTCCTCCTGTGCTTTTCTCTAGAGGAGCCTAAGCTGGGGTCCTTAAGGTTGACACCTGCGCTTAAATGGTTGTTTGACTGCAGAAGGGATGCTGCTGTTCTGACCTCCGAGCTTTGTGGTTCTCACTCTGCCCGCCCCCAGGTCAACACTCCTTTTGAAGGCCGAGTGGCCCTGGAGGCATTTTTGTTTGCTGCTCTGTTCCCAGCGTGTTGCACGGTTTCAGACACGTGGAGATCACACTGCAAATACTTGACGAACTAACTGAACGAGTGGACACATTCTCTCTGCTCGTCTCCTCCCCGGTGACGAGGAGAGATGCTACTTCCTGGATCCTGGTTCTTCCGTGCTCCAGGCAACATTCAGTTACTTTACATACGTGACTTCCTGGTCTGTAAGACCCTGCAAAGACAATACTATTATTACCTGCGATTTGAAGATGCGAAAGCTGAGACCCAGAGAGGTGAAGCAACTTTCCCAGAGTCACACAGCGAGGAGGAGAGCCAAAATTTGAACCTGGCATTCTGGCACCATGATCGTCACATGTCATCTCCACCTGCCTCATGATTTTGGCGACCTGGTGGTGCCTTAGCAAATGATGAACTATTGTGTGTCGAGGAATGGGGGCATTTGGGGATTCTGGATTGTTCTTTCTGAATCACTTTGGGGTTGCTTTCGATCTGGAAAAACTTCATAGGGTGGGGGGAGCTATTGCTTCAGAGTTGCCAAAAATTAATCCTATCACTGTTCTGAATTGCTAGTGATATTCCCATCTAGAGGTATTTTCATTCATCGGACGAGTCAGTAAGAGAAATGGGACCTTTCGGCCCAGGGATTAAATGTCCACGTGTCCTTGTTAGTCAGTATTATTGTTTGGAAATCAAGGATTACTTTTATACGGAAATGAATGTAACTCTTATTAACAGATTTCCTGTAATTTCACTTCTTTCTGCTCGTTTTCTCATCTGGGTCTGTCTTAGCTTCTGTGTCTAGTAACCAGCCCCTTCCTTCCCTGTTGGAAAAACCCTTCAGGCTCAAAAGTCCTTTTACGGGGTGGCCCACTCTTCCAGTAAGGTGTGCGTGCCCTGGGGGGGTAGCCCCTGTCACAAGGATCCTGGTCCTGTGTGTGCAGCTCTCACGGCCTCTGGAGAGGTCAGTGTGAGGTCAGAAGGAATCAGACTTGTAGTCTGGAGTCTGGAGTGTTTTCCTGAAAGAGCTGGAACTTTACAGGGGAGGAAGAATGTTCTGTAAGCTTTCAACACATCTGTTACTGACTCATTAAATGGAAACATCTTTGATGGTGATATCTTAGGGCTTCCTGTATCGTGTGCCTTGTATTTGCTAGATGAGTTTATAAAATGCTGTATTTGTCGTAGACTTCCAGTGACTTTGACCTTGAATCGTGGATGCTGTTGTTATATTCAAAGAGACATAGTCATGGGAGCTGGTGAATAATAGAACTTGTAATTGTCAGATGGGGACTGTGTGTGCATACCCACGTGTGCGTGCAGGGGAGCTGCCTTTGTGAAGGGGGGTGAATTCTAGACTCCACGCTGGAGCAGCAAGTTCTCAGGAAAAAAAATACGTCCAGAGTTTGAATTATTTCCTATTAAGAGTTGCTAAGCAACACCTTACTTAGCTTCCTCGGTATTCGGTATTTCAGATTTCCTTTGCTCAGCAGCCGCTAACATCATCCTCACCCAGCAATTTCAGAGAGTTGAAAAGAGAGGAGAAAACTATAGAGACAGAGGGAGCTCTGAAGATTTGTAGAGGGTCCCTGAGTCTTGCCTGAGCCCAGCTTGGTACACACGGGAGAAGAACCTCTGGGCAAGAAATTCCTGGTACACGGCCTGCAGACCCACTCCAGTATTCCTCTCTGGGAAATCCTATAGATTTCCCATAGATACCTATCCCATAGATAGAGGAGATTGGTGGATTACAGTTCATAGGGCTGTGAAAGAGCTGGACACGACTGAGCAAACACACAAGGCCTGGAGAGCAAGCAGGAAGGACAGATTCTTCAGTAATGAAGGGGAATCAGTTCATCAAGAAGACATAATGGTTCCAAAAACCTGTATACCTAAGAGAGATCCAAATGATGTGAAAACCTATATCTAACACAGAGACTGAAACACCCTATCTCCAACAGATGAGACAATAAGAAAGAAAATCAATAAGGATACAGATGATTCACAAAGTATCACCAGACAAGTTTATCTGATTGATATTTTTTGAGCTCTCCACCCAACCATGCAGAATATGTTTTCTTTTCAACACATGTGGAATATTTACTAAGAGGGACCATATTCTGGATCATAAAAGTCCCAGTAAGTTTAAAAGGATCACTTTTTGCACAAAGCTTGTGCTTTGGCCATAATGGACTTAAATTAGAAATCAATGACATAAAAAAGTTTGAAATATCAATCAATATTTGGAAACTAAACAACCCATTTCTAAATGACCCTGAAGGCCAAGAAGAAATTACAAGGGGGTTTGGAAAGTATGTTGGATGGAATGAAATGAACATGTGATGAATCGGAGTTTGTAGGGGGCACCTAAACTGGCACTTAGAAATTTACACGGATGTTTATAGTACGAAAGAGGAAAAGGCTCAAATCGACAACTGAAGCTTCCACCATAAGAAACTGGGAAAAGGAGTACAAATTAGAAGAAAGGAAATAAAAAGGAATCTGAAAAAACAAAAAGTTGCGGGCAGAAAAACAACGAACAATAATCAGTGAAGTCAAACCAGTTCTTTAGGGACATCCATAAAATTGATAAATCTCTACCCAGACTCATCAGAAATAAAGATGGAAGACAAAATCGCCAGGTTGGAAGTGTGAGAAAGATTGTTGCTATATATCCTACACACTTAAAAAGAAGATAGGGAAATATGAACAGTGTTACGCCATTCAGTTCCACAGTCTAGATGAAATGGACAAAGTCTTTGGAAAGCAGACTACTGAAGCTCATTCAAGAAAAAATAGAAAATTAAGTTACTCTATATGTGTGAAATAATTTGAACATGTTGTTAAATGTCTTCCCACAAAGGAAATTTCAGATCCAAATGCCTTCCCTGGTGAGTCCTACCAAAGCTTAAGGGTGAGATAATCCCAACTGTACAAGTTCCTCTACAAAACGAAGGAACATAACTCCCAACTTATGTCATAAGGCCAGCATTACTCTGACACCAAAGATATTACAAGGAAAGGAAACTACAGATCAGTCTCTCTCTTGAACATAGATGTAAAAATTCTTTAAAAGTTTTTAGTAAATTTAGTCCAGCAAAACAATGGAGTTTATATTAAGAATGCCGAATTGGTTTAACATTCAAAAACCAATTCATGTGATTTACCGCATTAACAGGTCATTTCAATAATTGCAGTGCCTACCGTCATTTTGGTAGGTACAGAGAAAATATCTGATGAAATTCAACACCTACTCCTGGTAGCATCCTTCAGCAATCTAGAAAGAGAGGAACTTCCTCAAACCGATAAAGAGCAATTTCAAAAAAGTTTAGCACCATACAGCGTCATACTTATTAGGGAAGAACTGAGAGCTGTCGCTTGGGATCTGGATAAGGTCAGGAGAAGAGTCAAAAGGTACAGACACTGGAATGTAAGAAGTTAGGCTGGCTTTATCTGTCTGAGTATGCACTGCCATATTAGAAGTCCTGAGGAACTTAAAAAATGCTGCTAGAACGAGGAAGTGAGTTTAGTGAGGTTGGCAATCCACTCCAGTGTTCTTGCCTGGAGAATCCCACGGACCAAGAAGCATGGAGGGCTACAGTCCGTAGGGTTGCAAAGTTGGGATACGACTGAAGTGACTGAGCATGCACGCAATTTATAAGGCCGGACATAAAATAAATTGTATTCCTAGATACGACAATCTTTCAACCAGCAATTGAAAAACATATCATTTAATACAGCATCAAAATGTAAAGTACACCTAGGAGTATATTTGAATGATTGTGTATAATTCATTTGTGCAGAAAAATATATGACCTTCTTGAACAGAAATGAATGAAATGAGTAACTGGAGATACAGACTCTATTCATGGATCTGAAGACTCAATGTGGCTAAGTTGGCAATTCTCCCTTAATTCCTTCTGTATAGGCAACACAGTCTCAGCATGTTTTTTATAGAGAGTCACAAGCAGATTCTAAAATACGTATGGACATGCAAATACCTAGGACAGCTAAAACAAATATGAAAAAAGCAGAACATGGAGATCTCGCTCTACTGGATTTCAGTATTTGTTATGGAACTTTAGTAATCAACCTAGGATAGCGTTGGTGTAAAAATAGACATTCAGGCCAACGGAATACAATAGATTATCCAGAAATAGCCCATGCCTATGTAGTCAATTTATTCTTGACTGTGTTCCAAGCCAGTTTAATGGGGGAAAGGTATAAGCTGTTCAACAATTGCTGCTGAAAAAATTAGACGGTCTTGGGCAAAAAATAAATACAAAATAAAAAACTAACTCAAAATGGATCATAGGGTTAAAGTTAGTCCTAAAAAATATAAAACTTCCAGAAGAAAACATGGGAAAAGATCTTGGTACCATTGGGTTAGGAAGCTTAATGTCTGCTTTTAAGAAAAAGCCCTGATCAGTAGGATTTGATAAAAAAATGTAAAAACTTTTTACTACTCAAAGACACTTTTTTGAAAGTAAACATGCAAGCCACGGACTGGAAAAAAGTTATAAAACACATACCTGGAGAAACAGCTGTACTTAGCATGTGGAATGGACTCTACCAGCAGTTACATCTCAGTGGTGGCTCATCTGGGAAAGAATCTGTCTGCAGTGTGGGAGACCTAGGTTCAATCCCTGGGTTGGAAAGATCCCTTGGAGAAGGAAAGGCTACCCATTCCAATATTCTGGCCTGGAGAATTCCATAGACAGAGGAGCCTGGTGGGCTACAGTCCATGGGGTCACAAAGAGTCAGACACGACTGAGCGACTTTCACTTTCAAAATGGTAAAACTAGTGTATGAGGTTTTGTACATAAAGAATTTTCATACTCCATTCCATATTATTGGTACAGTATCCTCAAATGGGAGGTGTGATTCCCATTTTAAACAAGAAAGAGAAACCCCCAAACGTGGGATACGGGCAGTGGCTTTGTGAGTCCCCTAAACCACATAGCAGGTGGGAGGCTGGAACCCGGGTGAGCTGCCATACTCTTCTGGCTGTGTCCCCTGTTGCCTTATAGTGTCTAAAAGAAAGGTGTGGTCTTTAAGGAGGATGAAGTTGCTGATGGTCTAAGAGAATGGTAATATTTTTGTTTTTATCAAGTCTAAAAAGGAGATGATTCCTCGAGCACAGATTTATTACCTATTTAATTTTTTATAAGATGGAGGAATCAGTTGCTGAGTTTTATTAAATTCAGTCTCTGTTCAGCTTGCTTTTTAAAAAAATTTTTAAAATTGAACATCGTACGTGCATAAAATGCCTAGGTCACCAATCTGTATTTCCTTTAATACCCTTTATATGGAGAAAAAAAAAAGCCTTTTTTTACTGTTGTACCTCCTGATGGAGAAGGCAACTAAAGAACCAAATCTTTTAAGAAATGTAACACAGATGCATTCCTCTAAAAATGGTGAAGCAATGAAGTAACTCTTTTTGGTTGACAGGTGAACCTTTTAGAAGGGAAATAAATGGGGGGTTATTATAATAAAATAAAAAATAACTTTATCACATTGACCCAGGTACAGATGAGTAGGCCAAGGGGAGGGAGAACTCAAGAGACTTGTCTTTTACGGCAGAGATGGAATCAAAACATAGTGGGGGTGGGGTGGACTATACAGCAAGTGAAAAAAAAAGAATCGTTGATATAAATGAACAAATGAAAGAAGTTTATTTTTCTTATGGAAAGAATCTGATTCCTATTTTATTCCCTATGAAAATAGGAATCCTAGGTGGATTAAAATCTAAATGAGGAAAGTAAATCATTAAGGTTTTCATAGACATGTAGAGAAAAATCTCTATAACACCAGTGTAGGGAATGGTTTCCTAAATAAGACATGACGGGGAAAAACTCTTTTTTTAACTATGAAAGAACACTGATGGAGAGATGTGAAAGGAACAACCCACCCCTGTTACTTTCCTTTCTTTGTAGGCACTCAAGAAGCAGCCTTACACGTGTGCCCAAGGAGGTACATAGACGAATTGCTGGGGACATGGGTAAATCAGTTACAGTGTTTTTGTTCAATGAAATACCAAATAAGTCCCAAAGGAATAAATAGATTTACATATATATAAACACTGAGAAATCTTGGAAGCTGAGTGGAAAAGGAAGTGGCAAAGTGATGCTAATTTTATATATAGCTCTATATTGAATACTTACAGTTGTGAGTATCAAAAGAATAAAAAGAACATGAATGAGAAGAATAATACACTGATATCTGCTTTTTGGTTTTGGAGGAAAAAAGAGAAGATAATGTGAAAAGGAGGCTAGCTGTTACTTTCTCAGTGTGTGTGTTTCATAAATATACACGTGTATATATGAACAAAATTGGATTGAAAGCTGCTGTGACATAATGTTCAGTTTATGAGCTGTGTTTATGAGAAGCTGTCATATGATTTGTTGTACTTTTAAAAATTCTGGTTTTATTCTGTGCTTCACATTTTAGAATAAAATAGAAAAAACATCAGTTCTAGTTTTTGCTGTGGTGGTGGGTGCCAGCCCAGCTTTTGGAATCTGACCCCATTATCAGCCTTTGAGAGCAGCATCTCTCCCGCTGCTGTCTGTCCTGCAGCCTCTGTGGGGTGATTGTTCACCGTCCTGGGGAAAAAAAACAACATCATTCAGTCGCTAAGTCATGTCTGACTCTGCGATCCAGTGGACTGCAGCACGCCACGCTTCCCTGTCCTTCACTATAATCCTCCTCATTTTTTTTTTTAAACCCAAATGTGTGTTATTGCTAGTTGTAATAAAACATGTTCTATTTTTCAAACTTTAAAAATACTCTTTAGCATTCTGCCAATGCTTGGGAATGTAATATTGAGCAATGGTGTGATTTGGTCACTGGGATCCATATTTAACAGTAACTGAAAACTCAATCAAAATATTCAAAGAATATGATCACTTAAAAGAAATAGCTGAATGGTGATATGATCACATTTTCTTGGACTAAATACTTAGGGGATTAATTAATGGCCATAATCCTTAAATCCTATAAAATAATTGTTATTCTAATTGAATTAATTGTTTTCCTTGGAGACTTCCCTGTCCAGTGGTTAAGACTGTGCTTTCAATTCTAAGGGTGTGGACCTTGCCCTGGTTGGGGAACTAAGATCCCACATGCTGTAGGGCTTGGCCAAGAAAATATTTTAAAAAGCAGAATGTTACCTGTTTGCCTTGGTTTCCAACTGTTTAAAAAAAAACAAAACAAAGCAAAGCTGTTGACAAAACGAAGGATTAAAATGAAGGAATCTTTGCCTTAGAACTTTACATATGCATATTGTTGAGTGTGACATGTTGTATTTTTGACAGTTTTTCTCTGCTGACCTGTGATGATAACGATGATCACATTAGCATGGAAGAATTAAGTGAAATAGCTGTTGTAGATTGATTCAAATCCTGTCATCCTCTTCTTCAGTTACCTTCTCCACATCTTTTTTTGTGTGTGTGATTTGAAACTGTGTTTTTTAGGAAAATGCTAATTTTCTGACAAAATGCTAATACTTTTAAACTATGGCACTTAAATTAATTCATAGTCAAGAGAAAACTTTAGAATTTCTAGAGATAGAAGACAAAAATCTGACAGCTTCAATAAATCAACTAGGAAAAACATGTATCCCAGTCATATCAACAAACTCTGCTTTCTCAAGTTTGAGGGGGTCAAGACATGTGGATTTTGGAATTATATGTTTCCTGTTACTTTGTCGATGAAAACCCTGGACAGAACAGAGAAGAGGGGAACAGGAAAGAGATAAGGAAGCAGAAGAATCAGTAATCCATAAAGAAAAAGGCAGGGACAATTCCTGTAACACATATATTTTAAGTGGGTAGTGGCAGGGGGTGAGGAGTGGTGCTTGGGATCTAAAGAGCCTCATGATAAGGGGAAGAATGTATCCTATAAATGAGCAGCACAGTATACAGTACACCTTATCAAGCTCCGAATTTGACATTTTTAAAGTTCTAATTTTTCTATATCAAGGTTCCATTTCAGTCAGTAGTCACTCAGTCGATTCTGACTCTTTGTGACCCCATGGACTACAGCACGCCAGGCCTCCCTGTCCAGCACCAACTCCCGGAGTTTGCTCAAACTCGTGTCCATTGCTTTGGTGATGCTATCCAGCCATCTCATCCTCTGTCGTCCCCTTCTCCTCATGTCTTCAATCTTTTCCAGCATCAGGGTCTTTCCAAAGAGTCAGTTCTTCGCATCGGGCGGCCAAAGTAATGGAGCTTCAGCTTGAGCATCAGTCTTAACAGTGAATAATCAGGCTGATCTCCTTTAGGATGGACTGGTTTGATCTCCTTGGTGTCCAAGGGACTCTCAAGAGTCTTCTCCAGCACCACAGTTCAAAAGCATCAATTCTTCGGGGCTCAGTTTTATGTTCCAACTCTCACATCCATACGTGACTACTGGAAAAAACATAGCTTTGACTAGACCGACCTTTGTTGGCTAAATTCCATTTAGCAGGATAATTATTCCCTTGTCAATAATTTTCATTTACTAAACTGTGGTCTTTTAGACTTCTGTTGAAAGACTTATTTCATGAATCAAGAGAGAAAGATGCTTAAATATTCTTTAGTGATGGCTGCATTTCCCAAAGCTACATTTCTCTCAGCCTTTGACTGTTTTCTTTTTTCCTTCCTGACATGTCTTCCTTTTCAGTTATTTGCTGGGGCTTCACCACAGTCACCCTCACTGTGCTGAGTGCAGAAATTTGGTTAACATTGAATGCTTTGCATCCTAGGTCATCTTCTTGCTCCATATGCCATTGAGGAGGATAAAACTTAGCATGTAGATACTTACCTTCTTTCCTTGTTGGAAATGAATGGCAAACCACTTCAGTATTCTTGCCATGAGAACCCCATGAATAGTATGAAAAGGCAAAATGGTAGGATACTGAAAGAGGAACTCCCCACGTCTTTAGGTGCCCAATATGCTACTGGAGATCAGTGCAGAAATGACTCCAGAAAGAATGAAGGGATGGAGCCAAAGCAAAAACAATACCCAGTTGTGCATGTGACTGGTGATAGAAGCAAGGTCTGATGCTGTAAAGAGCAATATTGCATAGGAACCTGGAATGTCAGGTCCATGAATCAAGGCAAATTGGAAGTGGTCAAACAAGAGATGGTAAGAGTACATGTAGACATTCTAGGAATCAGCGAACTAAAATGGACTGGAATGGGTGAATTTAACTCTGATGACCATTATATCTACTACTGCGGGCAGGAATCCCTCAGAAGAAATGGAGTAGCCGTCATGGTCAACAGAAGAGTCCAAAATGCAGTACTTGGATGCAATCTCAAAACTGACAGAATGATGTCTGTTCATCTCCAAGGCAAACCATTCAATATCACAGTAATCCAAGTCTATGCCCCAACCAGTAACGCTGAAGAAGCTGAAGTTGAACAGCTCTATGAAGACCTACAAGACCTTTTAGAACTAACACCCAAAAAAGATGTCCTTTTCATTATAGGGGACTGGAATGCAAAAGTAGGAAGTCAAGAAACACCTGGAGTAACAAGCAAATTTGGCCTTGGTATGCGGAATGAAGCAGGGCAAAGACTAACAGAGATTTGCCAAGAAAATGCACTGGTCATAGCAAACACCCTCTTCCAACAACACAAGAGAAGACTCTACACATGGACATCACCAGATGGTCAACACCGAAATCAGATTGATTATATTCTCTGCAGCCAAAGATGGAGAAGCTCTACACAGTCAACAAAAACAAGACCAGGAGCTGACTGTGGCTCAGATCATGAACTCCTTATTACCAAATTCAGACTTAAATTGAAGAAAGCAGGGAAAACCGCTAGACCATTCAGGTATGACCTGTATCAAATCCCTTATGATTATACAGTGGAAGTGAGAAATAGATTTAAGGGCCTAGATCTGATAGATAAGAGTGCCTGATGAACTATGGAATGAGGTTCTTGATATTGTACAGGAGACGGGGATTAAGACCATCCCCATGGAAAAGAAATGCAAAAAAGCAAAATGGCTGTCTGAGGAGGCCTTACAGATAGTTGTGAAAAGGAGAGAGGCAAAAAGCAAAGGAGAAAAGGAAAGATATAAGCATCTGAATGCAGAGTTCCAAAGAATAGCAAGAAGAGATAAGAAAGCCTTCTTCAGCGATCAATGCAAAGAAATAGAGGAAAACAACAGAATGGGAAAGACTAGAGATCTCTTCAAGAAAATTAGAGATACCAAGGGAACATTTCATGCAAAGATGGGCTCGATAAAGGACAGAAATGGTCTGGACCTAACAGAAGCAGAAGATATTAAGAAGAGGTGGCAAGAATACACAGAAGAACTGTACAAAAAAGATCTTCATGACTAAGATAATCACGATGGTGTGATCACTCATCTAGAGCCAGACATCCTGGAATGTGAAGTCAAGTGGGCCTTAGAAAGCATCACTATGAACAAAGCTAGTGGAGGTGATGGAATTCCAGTTGAGCTATTTCAAATCCTGAAAGATGATGCTGTGAAAGTGCTGCACTCAATATGCCAGCAAATTTGGAAAACTCAGCAGTGGCCACAGGACTGGAAAAGGTCAGTTTTCATTCCAATCCCAAACAAAGGCAATGCCAAAGAATGCTCAAACTACCGCACAATTGCACTCATCTCACATGCTAGTAAAGTAATGTTCAAAATTCTCCAAGCCAGGCTTCAGCAATACATGAACTGTGAACTTCGTGATGTTCAAGCTGGTTTTAGAAAAGGCAGAGGAACCAGAGATCAAATTGCCAACATCTGCTGGATCATGGAAAAAGCAAGAGAGTTCCAGAAAAAACATCTATTTCTGCTTTATTGACTATGCCAAAGCCTTTGACTGTGTGGATCACAATAAATTGTGGAGAATTCTGGGAGAGATGGGAATACCAGACCACCTGACCTGCCTCTTGAGAAATCTGTATGCAGGTCAGGAAGCAACAGTTAGAACTGGACATGGAACAACAGACTGGTTCCAAATAGGAAAAGGAGTATGTCAAGGCTGTATATTGTCACCCTGCTTCTTTAACTTCTATGCAGAGTACATCATGAGAAAGGCTGGACTGGAAGAAACACAAGCTGGAATCAAGATTGCCGGGAGAAATATCAATAACCTCAGATATGCAGATGACACCACCCTTATGGCAGAAAGTGAAGAGGAACTCAAAAGCCTCTTGATGAAAGTGAAAGTGGAGAGAGAAAAAGTTGGCTTAAAGCTCACCATTCAGAAAACGAAGATCATGGCATCCGGTCCCATCACTTCATGGCAAATAGACGAGGAAACAGTGGAAACAGTGTCAGACTTTATTTTTGGGGGCTCCAAAATCACTGCATATGGTGACTGCAGCCATGAAATTAAAAGACACTTACTCCTTGAAAGGAAAGTTATGACCAACCTAGATAGCATATTCAAAAGCAGAGACATTACTTTGCCGACTAAGGTCTGTCTGGTCAAGGCTATGGTTTTTCCTGTGGTCATGTATGGATGTGAGAGTTGGACTGTGAAGAAGGCTGAGCACCGAAGAATTGATGCTTTTGAAGTGTGGTGTTGGAGAAGACTCTTGAGAGTCCCTTGGACTGCAAGGAGATCCAACCAGTCCATTCTGAAGGAGATCAGCCCTGGGATTTCTTTGGAAGGAATGATGCTAAAGCTGAAACCTCCAGTACTTTGGCCACTTCATGGGAAGAGTTGACTCACTGGAAAAGACTGTGATGCTGGGAGAGATTGGGGGCAGGAGGAGAAGGGGATGACCGAGGATGAGATGGCTGGATGGCATCACTGACTCGATGGACGTGAGTCTGAGTGAACTCCGGGAGTTCGTGATGGACATGGAGGCCTGGCATGCTGCGATTCATGGGGTTGCAGAGTCGGACACGACTGAGCGACTGAACTGAACTGAACTGAAAGGCACCCAGGCTAAGCAGGGGCATATGGATGCTCTGCATTCTTAGGATATGGGCACAACCCCCAAGGGCTGTCTTAGGAACTGCAAACAGAAACAGGCCTTGAAAGTCTGGGGGGACTTCTGTCTCCTGGCCTCTGCTGTGACCCTTGTGCTTTCGTCAGATTATTTGTGAGTTTCACAGTGGGGAGAACACCTTTTTTTTTTTTTCAATTTATTGTTAAATGGAGGATGATGACTTTACAGTGTTGTGTTGGTTTCTGCCCTACAACTGAAACAGCCATACCTATAACATAAATCTTCTCCCACTTGAATTTCCCTCCTACGCCCCCACCCCACCCACCTAGGTCATCACAGAACTAGGTTGAGCTCCTCTGCTGTTCCCGCTATTTATGGAATGCAGAGATTCTTGACCCCGTGGTGGGGCTGGGGTGTTCCTACAAAGTTGTGTCCCACCTGTTGTGATTATCAATGGCCAGTTGTTTCAGTCAAGACTTCTCGGGTGTCCGTCCTGTTCCATGACCGTGAGGGGCCAGTGTCTCTGCTGTGGCTTGACAGGCTGATCTGATCATGGGGATTAATCCAACACTCACCCAGAATGCCAATTCATGGTTTGATTGCTGTTTAGAGAGTGCTCCTGTCTACTAACCAGAATACCTTCTTTCTGGTGTTAGGTTACCTGGGAAACCTATTCAGTTGGGTGTGTGTTGAAGGTCAGATCAGAACAAAGAGGGTCAGGAGCATTCCTTGGGTGTTTCATTCAGGCTGTGACAGAGTCTCAAGAGTAGAATGAGGTCGTTGTTTTTGATGGGTTAGGCTGGGCAGGAGTCTCAGGCTGTGTTGCCTGGAGCTCCTCCAGGATCAGTTTCAACATCCTACTGATACTCTCAAGGGAGCCAACTTCAAGTCTCCCATAGACACTTGGTTCGGGAAGAGGACAGATATTTGAGAATACAAGCATTATTTTCTTCCACTGGAGGAAAACTGAGGCTTGGTTTAGACTGATGTCATCTCTTCTGGATGCTCCTTCGCTCATCATTTAACCCGTGTCCCCCTGTGGGAACCTGTCATTTTGCCATCTGACGTCATGGGAATCTCCAGCAGGACCTGGAGTCTGTGTCCAGCAGGGATAGTTCAGGCATAGGACCAGCCATTTCTAAGCTCTGGGAACACTACCAATGCATATAAGCTGTTGCTAACTAAATAAATACGCTTTTCCTTAAGAGTTCAGGGAGATTTCTAATTAAATCCAAGTGTGTAAATTCCAAATAGCTGACTCATTAGAAAACACCTTGATAGGCAAAAGGAGAAGAGGGCAGAGGATGAGATGGTTGGATGGCATTACCGACTCAGTTCAGTTCAGTTCAGTCGCTCAGTCGTGTCCTAGTCTTTACGACCCCATGGATCACAGCACTCCAGGCCTTGCTGTCCATCACCAACTCCTGGAGTTCACCCAAACTCATGTCCATTGAGTTGATGATGCCATCCAACCATCTCATCCTGTCGTCCCCTTCTCCTCCTGCCCTCAATCTTTCCCAACATCAGGGTCTTTTCCAATGAGTCAGTTCTTTGCATCAGGTAGCCAAAATATTGGAGTTTCAGCTTCAGTGTCAGTTCTTCCAATGAACACTAAGGACTGATCTCCTTTAGGATGGAGTGGTTTGATTTCCTTGCAGTCCGAGGGACTCTAAAGAGTCTTCTCCAACACCACAGTTCAAAAGCATCAATTCTTTGATGCCCAGCTTTCTTTATGGTCCAACTCTCAACATCCATACATGACTACTGATAAAAACCATAGCCTTGACTAGATGGACCTTTGTTGACAAAATAATGTCTCTGCTTTTTCATATGCTCTCTAGGTTGGTCATAATTGTCCTTCCAAGGAACAAGCATCTTTTAATTTCATGGCTGCAGTCACTATCTGCAGTGATTTTGGAGCCCCAAAATAAAGTCAGCTGCTATTTCCGCTGTCTCCCCATCTATTTGCCATGAAGTGATGGTACTGGATGCCATGGTCTTAGTTTTCTGAATGTTGAGCTTAAGCCAACTTTTTCACTCTCCTCTTTCACTTTCATCAAGAGGCTCTTTAATTCTTCTTCACTTTCTGCCATAAGAGTGGTGTCATCTGCATATCTGAGGTTATTAATCTTTCTCCCAGAAATCTTGATTCCAGCTTGTACTTCTTCCAGCCCAGCGTTTCTTATGATGTACTCTGCATAGAAGTTAAAGAAGCAGGGTGACAATATACAGGCTTGACGTACTCCTTTTCCTATTTGGAATCAGTCTGTTGTTCCATGTCCAGTTCTAACTGTTGCTTCCTGACCTGCATACAGATTTCTCAGGAGGCAGGTCAGGTGGTCTGGTATTCCTATCTCTTTCAGAATTTTCCACAGTTTAATGAACATGAATCTGAGCAAACTCTGGGAGACAGTGAAGGACAGACGAGCCTGGCGTGCTGCAGTCCTTGGGGTTGCAAAGCATTGGACACGACTTAGCGACTGAACAACAAAAACAACAAGAAGGAGAGAATAGCTGAGGTTTCTGTAACAGTTTGGGTATCAGCCGTCATGCCTGTGTGGTCGGCAGTGGGACCCCTAGTGAACTCATAAATGTGGCTCTGGCCTCACTCATAACTCTGAGATGTTTCTGTCCAACAGGACCAAACAGCAGAAACTCCCAACACTTAACAGCTGTTAGATAGGACTACTCTCCTCAAGTTGGTAGGTACTTTTTCCCCCAGTGGTAATGAAGTGACTCAGTAATGGTGGATTTTGGTAGATAAAGGCGTGTTAAAATTTTAGAAGCCCTTGGAAATCTCAACATTCTCACTTTGATTTCTGAGCAGAGTCTCACTGAATAGAAATGCAGATGATTCTCATTATTTGTGGCTTTCAGATTTGCGAATTTGACTACTTGCTAAAATGCATTTATGACCCCAGAGGTGATGGTTGAGGTCATTTCTGGAGATGGGCAGATCTCCGCTGAGCTGAAACAAGGTGCTGCTCTGCCTCATGGTTTCAGCTCATGCTGTATGCAAGCATCCTTTTCATAATTTACTTACTGCCACATTTTTTTCCTTTTTCTTTTTGTATTTTGGTGCTTTGTGTTGATGATGCCACTGCTTCAACTGCCCTCCAAACATCTTGCTGAGGTGGTGTCCACTATTGCTGAAATCAGGATGGCAGTGATATGCCTTCCAGAGAAAATACGTGTCAGAGAAACCAGAGATGCTGGCTGTGAGTTCAGTGTTAAATCAGCATTATATAGAAAATAAGGTGTCTTTAACAGAAATATAATAAAACAAGGTTCTGTATTGATCGGTTGAGAAAAATGCTGTGACCAGGGGCCTGCAGGAGCCTGGCCCCATTTTTAATGGTTCGGTACTCACAAATCACCTGGCTTCCCAGGTGGCTCAGTGGCAAAGAATATTCCTGGCAATGCAGGAGATGTGGGTTCGATCCCTGGATCAGGAAGATCCCCCGGAGGAGGAAATGGCAACCCACTCCAGTATTCTTTGCCTGGAGAATCCCACGGACAGAGGAGCCTGGTGGGCTTCAGACATGACTGAGTGACTGGGCTCACATGCACACACCATCATGGTGATGGTACAGCTGTTACTATGGGGAGTGAGGAGAGTGGACCACCTTACCTTGGGAGGGCGAATAACATTACCTTACCTTGGGTAATAACATTACCTCCCACCTTACCTTGGGAGGACTGTCACTGTAGCAGTCCACCAAGATGGCATTGGACACTGAAACTCCTGGATTCAAATTTCTGTCTCTCCCTTCGCCATTTCCATTCTCATATGTGATGTATTGAAATAGCATGTGTCTTGGCCTTGCTGTGGCTGTGAGCTCTGTTTCAGTCTCACTCAGTTCACCTTATTGTTGAAATATTGCAAAGCGATGATAGCTTTAGAAAACCAGAAAAACAGGTCCTCCTGGAGGGTGGAGGGCTCCAGGGTTAACATTGGGAAACAAAGATCCTTCGGTTGGAGCGTCCTGGATGAGTGATCCCCACTCTTGGTGATGACCTCTGCAGCATCTGGGGTGTTTGGCAACCGATTTGACCGCAGGTGCCCCGCGGGGGTGAGGTGCGCACCCCCTCCCGCCCGTCCCCCCCCCCCCACCGAACTTTCCTGGGCTCAGAGATGACCGTGTGCAGGTGCATGAGGGCTCCTGGGCTGGGGAGGGCCCTGCTCCAGGCCAAACACTGCCACTTCCTCAGCGAGTGTCCTGGGACCTCCTCTGCCATCAGGCTGCTCTTATTTCTGAGCCTCTCTGCCTTAACGAGGGGATGTTCCTTTCCCTGGAGTGAAACTGAAGCAGGAAAGAGGCCTAACGGGGCCCTTGGGATCAGGCCTGGCCTCGCCTTGCAGACACCAGCGGTGGGACTGGAGCTGACTCCCATCCTGCAGAGACTGCAGGGATGCAGGCCAAGAGCATCGGAGCAGTGTAGCAGGACAGGATTTTTAAGAAATGCTGTTGTTCTACAGTAACCCATGGCGGGTCCTGAGGTTACTGAACCCTGAGATGCTCAGCCCCACCTCGTGTCTCCATCAGCCCCCTCAAGCCACCATGGTGCTTAGTAAAGGGGTGCAGCTGCCGTGGAAACCCAGCTTCCCACCTTGCCCCCCAGCCTCTGCCCTGGGGATGGGCTGCCCAGGCCCTCTGTGGAGGACAGATGGGATTCCAAGCATGCAGGCGTAATGCACGTTGAGGTGAGGCTGTGGAGTGCTGGACCAGAACCTGGCCCTGCCGGTGACGTGAGTGACTTGCAGTGTTGCTTTGTACAAGTATGAGCTCCTGCTCAGGCCTCAATTTCCCCATCTATGAAATCATGATCAGAGTCAGAAAGAGAAAACTACCTTATGTCTAATACATATATATGGAATCTAGAAAAATGGTACTGAAGAATTTATTTTCATGGCAGCAGTGGAGAAACAGACATAGAGAACAGACTTATGGACATGGGGAGAGGGGAGGAGAGGGTGAGATGTGTGGGAAGAGTAACATGGAAACTTACGTTACCATATGTAAAATAGATAGCCAACAGGAATTTGCCATGTGGCTCCGGAAACTCAAACAGGGGCTCTGTATCAACTTAGAGGGGTGGGGTGGGAAGGGAGATGGGAGGGAGTTTCAAAAGGGAGGGGATATATGTATACCTGTGGCTGATTCATGTTGAGGTCTGACAGGAAACAAAATTCTGTAAAGCTATTATCCTTCGATAAAAAATTTTAAAAAGAAAATCATGATCACGCCCGCAGCAGCTCCGAGGGTCGTGGGCTGGGCAGTGAGGGTCAGTGTGAGTGGGTGCGCTGAGCCACCCTGTAGCCTGGGGTATCTTTTCCCGATCTCTGCATGTGATGCAGACCCTTTATCCAACTGCCAAATAACAGAAATGCAGACACCAGATGGGAGTTTGTAGCCCAAGAGAAAGGTTAGTTTCAAAGTAGAGGTGAGAATTTAGTTTCTAAACAAACTAAAAATAGAACTACCATATAACCAGCAAATTCACTCCTGGGTATATATATCCAAAAATAAAAAAGCAAAAACACTGAGTTGAAAAGATAGGTGTGCCCCTGTGTTCATAGCAACACTATTTACAGTCGCTAACTATGGAAGCAGCTTATGTGTCTGTCCATCAGCAGATGAGTGGATAAAGGCGATATGGTAGCTATATATGATGGAATACCACCCGACCATAAAAGAGAACAAAATGTTGCCATTTGTACCAGCACTGATGGACTTGGGAGGACATTCTGCTAAATACTATATGATATCACTTCCATGTGGAATCTAAAAGGTACAGCAAACTAGTGGATATTACACAAGCAAAGCAGACTCACAGATACAGAGAACAAACGAGAGGTTACCAGTGGGGAGGGGTGAAGGGCAACATAGAGGTGATATTTTCTAGCTATAGAAATATAGTTAAATCTAGAGATTGGGAAGCATAAAATATTCAGTATATCATAGGCTCAAGGATGTATTGTACAATACCAGGAATATAGTCCATAGTTTGTAATAACTGTACATGAAAACTAATGTTTGAAACTATATAAAAGTAAAAAAAAAATTCAAAATGTAAAGATGAGAGTGGGCTTCCCAGGTGGCTCAGTGGTGAAGAACCTGCCTGCCAGTGCAGGAGATGCGGGGTTCGATCCCTGGGTCGGAAAGATCCTCTGGAGAAGGAGATGGCAACTCACTCCAGTATTCTTGCCCTGAAAATCCCATGGACAGAGGAGCCTGGTTGGTTACAGTCCATGGGGCGGCAAAAGGGTCAGACATGACTTAGCGATTAAACAAAACCAACCGAGATCAGAGCCTGACAGTGCAGAGCTCCGAGCTGTGTGACAGGACAGGTGAGGCAGAGAAGGCAGCGACCACATCACAGGCGTGATCGGAGTCAGGAGAGCAATCTGGGACCAATGTGGGGTCCCAGGGCCCTGCAGGCCACGGCTGAAGAGACTGTGGACAGACGTCTTCAAGTGTAGGATCTAAAACTTTGCCAAACAACCAATGCCCCATCACGCGGGATGCTGAAGTTCCAGAGACCCGCTGTTCAGCGTGGCGCCTCCAGACAGTAACACCATCGGTGCACTTCGAAGTGTGTGGAGAGGGTGGCTCTCACGTGTTCTGACCTCAGAAGAAGTGGTGCAGGAGGAATGCTTGCAGGCGGGGAGGCTGTGTACCGCTTGGATCGTGGTAATGATTCCACCATGACCCGCGTCTCCTCAAACTCGCTGAGTTGTCAACGTTAAACTTGTAAATCGAGCCATGTGCTTCCAAAGCAGCTATCAGGAACTGCTTGCTCATAGTTTTGCCTGTTTTCTGGGTTTTAGTTAATAGAATGTTCTCCATTTTGAGGAGTTCTTTGCTTATCAGGGATGTTAATGATTTGCCTTTGACAGAAGTTGTACTCTTTGCCCCCACTTGATCCCTTGTGTTTTGAATTTTCATGTGAGGCTTTGCACGCAGAAGTTTTATTTCAACTACTTGTGCAGTTGAACTGGCCAGGCTTTTAGTTTCCTCGTCCCTGTTTGGAGGCGTGTTTTGGAAGCTCTGCTTTACCCCCAGTGGTGGTGATGGTTGGCGTCTGTGTTGTTTTTCTCATGTTAAACATCTCCAGTGTTTCTTGTTAAGTAGGATCTTGGCATTTGGACTAAGATTTCTTATGTACGTAATTGTGTTCAACGTTAAGTATGCCTCCATCTCTTCTTTTTTTTACTGGGTGCTTTTATAAAGAACTGTTTTAGTATTCTCTTAAATGCCTTTTTGACATCTTTAGAAATGAATTCTGTTGATCTTTGAGATAATCACGTATTTTTAAGGATTTTGATTGCTCTCTGTAGTCTCTAGCATTATAAAGTGCCTGCTTTTGTCTGCCTTTAAATATTTTTTTTTTTGTCCTGAAATCCACCATTTCTGGTACCACAATTCTCGCCACACTGCATTTTATTGCTTTAGCCCATACTTCTGTATATTCTCTCATCCTTTTATTTTTAATTTTTCTGGGTAATTGAAGAGTCTCTTCTTGTGTATAGAATACAATGATTGTTTTATTGCATGAAAATATTTTTGACAGCTGGGTTAGGGCCGTTTCTGTTTATTGACATTTTCCATATTCTGGGTCTCAGCTCTGCCACATGTAAGTGCATGTGTGAGCCTTTGGGGCATCTACAAAGGAAGATCAGTGGGGAGACGACCTCCTGGGGCTTCAGTGGCTTTTCCAGGGGTCATTGTTCAGATGCTCAGATGTGTCTGACTCTGCAACCCCATGGACTGCAGCACACCGGACTTCCTTGTCCCTCACCACCTCCCAGAGCTTGCTCAAACTCAAGTCCATTGAGTCGGTGATACCATCCAACCATCTCATTCTCTGTTGCCCTTTTTCTTCCTGCCTTTGGTCTTTCTCAGTATCAGGGTCTTTTCCAGCGAGTCAGCTTCCAGGGAGATCAGTGTCTTTTCCAGTGAGTCGGCTTCCAGGGAGACCAGGGTCTTTTCCAGCAAGTCGGCTTCCAGGGAGACCAGGGTCTTTTCCAGCAAGTTGGCTTCCAGGGAGATCAGGGTCTTTTCCAGCGAGTCGGCTTCCAGGGAGATGACGGCTTTCTGGTGATTGTTTCCCACAGCTGCAGATACGTTTCCATGGGGATTTAATTTCTGTCTTCTCCTTAAAGTGCTTCATCAGGAGAGTAGACTCAGGATGCAGAAGAATGCCACACATGAGACCCAGACCAGGCGATGATGTCTGCCCTCCTTCTCAGTCGGGGTCACGGGTACAAGAAGACCCCTCCCCCCAGTGGCTCCCGGGCTGGATTTTCTCCTACTGTTACGGATGTTTCTGCCTGAGTGTCATCCCAGGCCTTTAACAGTCATAGATGTTGGTGTTGAGTAGATTCATGCATTGATTGTCAGCTTCTCAAGACCAAAAACTCATGAAAACAAATCTGCTAATTTATACTTTCTGTCCCAAAGCAGCTGAACCTGCTTTCATTTAAAAATGTTGACCACTGCCCCCACAAATATTCTGGAAAGAAAAATCCATCTCTCTTTTTAAACAGAGTATTTCAGGTGTGTTTTCAGTGTATTTGATACTGGCTTTAACACTTGAGTAAGAGAAAGTGCCCCCTGCCCTGGTTCTCTGCGTGCAGGACTTGATTGGTATGCATTAAAAAGCTAAACAAAGCAAGAACAACCAATATATGGCAACTCCACTCTCAGGCTGTGCTGCCGAACACAAATAGCCAAAAAGGTAAATAAAAATAAAATGGAAAAATAAAATAAATAAAATGAGAAATCTGTGACTTTGTTGGCAACTCAGTGGTTAAGACTCTGCCCTTCCAGTGGAGGCGGGGCCGTAAGTTTGATCTCTGGTCAGGAAACCAAGATCCCACGTACCACATGGAACGGCCACATAAAAAAACAACAAAAAAGGAAATATTTTATTTCTCTATTGAGACACAAAATAACTGACCACAGAAACTGGGAGGAATAGGCGATTGACTTTCCACTTTAAACATAGCCAATTTGACATGGAGGCTTTAGCTCTCAATTCCTGATCAAGAAAAGAGTTTGCAGGTATTTCAGAATCTGCTGTGTGCATTTCCCCACCACTGATACTTTGCCGCCTTGTCCCTGAAGGTTTTCATTTACCGTTTCCGAGCGTTGGGCAGGGATTCTGTTCTGGCAAAATTTAGCGGAAGATTTATGAAGGAGAGGGACTTATTCATGCTGGCGGATTTTACCTTGTAATGTTTTGTTACAAAAATTGCCATGCAATAAATGTTCATTCACATGCAAAGAAGAACATGAAATCTACAGATAAATACAACTTTGAGGGCTTACACTGCCCATTTTGGAAGCTCCTATGAGGTGTTTGCCTCTGCCTTGACACGTCCTTGATATACATATTCTGTCTTCAGTTTAATAATTTGCCTTTTCTGGAGGTATTTAAAATTCTTCATAGGCATTACTTACTTCCCTTCACATTTGCACCTGAGCTCTTGTAGTCAGATATTTGTGTGTGCTCAATGGCTCAGTCAGCTTATTCTAAATGTTCTCATTAGTATAACCGTGCTGTGAAAACCTCCCCTTACCCACAGAGCACATTTTGTGCTTTTTTCATAGTCATTTCTTGGGACTTCTCAGGTGGTGCTAGTGATAAAGAATCCGCCTGCCGGTGCAGGAGACAGAGAGACGCAGGTCCAATCCCTGGGTCAGGAAGATCCCTTAGAGGAGGGTATGGCAACCCACCCCAGTGTTCTTGCCTGGGAAACCCCATAGACAGAGGAGCCTGGTGAGCTACAGTCTGTGAGGTCACAAAAAGTTCGATATGACTGAAACTCAGTATATATGCACACAGTCATTTCTTAACATATGTTACAAAAAGTGAAACTTCTGGTCCCAAAGAGTATTTGTAAGTTTCCAGAGAATACTTCCAGGAAGCTTTGCAAGGAAGTTTTAATATTTTCTACCCCACCTGTGAAATAAGGTTTCATTCTTTTTTTAGCCTCAGGAAACTTCACCACATTTGCCATCTTTTCCTAGGCTCTGATGTGTGATGATAGAGTAATGAATATTCTTTTGAGAGTAATACAGAACACAATCGGTCGTTACAGCCAAGTTTACACTGTTGTCACGTTGATACTCTGCCCCCGAAGAGGCTAAACTTACTCTGAGATGTGCTAAGAGACAGATTCAGATATAAAGGTCATCTGAAATGAGAGAACCGTGATTATACGTTGTTCAACTGAAATTTGTATCACCGCTGATGAAAAGGTTCGTAAACTATGGGTGTTTCAGGGAAAAGTCTCCAGTAAATGTGTTGATGTTACTTACTACGTAGAATTGAAATAATACCAATACCTATTCAATTAAAAATACAGTCACAAATTTACATAATAGGTATGTTTTATAAATTACTGCTATCTTTCATATATGCAATATTTCATATATATAACTCATAAAGTGTATTTACTTATATATAACATATATGTAAAACCACTGGGTGTAAGATAAGCTCAAGGATATACTATACAACGTGGGGAATATAGCTAATGTTTTGTAGTAATTGGAAAGTAACCTTTAAAAACTGTGTAAAAATAAAAACATTTTTTAAAACATGGAAGAAAGAGAAATGAAAAGACAACCTTGCCTTAGGTTATATTAATTGTTAATCTGAAATGAAAACAGAGCCAAAAAATGTTTATTTTTAAGTAGTCAGTTTTCTAAATTATAAGTTGTATCTTTGATAGAACAAGATGAACTTTCCTTGAAGAGTTGTGTGTGTTTCAGGAATTCGGTGTATACTAATGATCTTTAAAATGCAGAGATTGAAGGAGACTGGATGGAAATAGTTTAATGTGCCTGAAAAAAAGTCAGGAATTTCTGTCAGTAATTCTAAGAGCTCCAGAGAATGAAGATATGTTTGACTTACCAAAGTAAGACACGTGAAACGGAAGCGTATACACTCCATAAACCATGTGTGGCATCAGCAACGTGAATAATATCTGAAGTATTATCATGAACAGGCTCAAAGAAATAAATCTGCTTGCTGTGATTTTTATATTTTAAATATTAATTTTATACAGAAACACTGTTTATCCCTGCTGTAACATAAAATGTGATTCATATTATTTACATTAAAAAAAACCTTAGTTTTAAATACAGCCATAAATTGTTGCACTGGGGGTAATTCATGACATGTCGGTGGCCCTAGCTGAATTTTGTCCAACATGACTGAATAGTAAGTATAATTCCTTTTCTTTATGTTGAAATCTGATTGGACTCCCTGTCGAATTGGATTTTTAAAGAGATGGGTTTATTCGGTCCATTTAGTGCGATGTATATTCTCTAAGGGAATCTTTTCTTTGCAATACATTCGGTCGTGTAGAAGAAGGATCTCGGTGTGTGGTGGTGGTGGTTGTTCATCCCTAAGTCATGCGCAACTCTCTGTGACCCCACGGACTGCAGCGCGCCAGGCTTCCCTTCCTTCACCATCTCCCGGAACTTGCTCAAACTCAGGTCGGTTGAGTCAGTGATGCCATCCGACCGTCTCATCCTCTATCATGTCCGTCTCATCCTCTGTCGCCCCCTTCTCTTCCTGCCCTCGGTCTTTCCCAGCATCAGAGTCTTTTCCAATGAGTCGGTTCTTTGCATCAGATGGCATGGTGTCCATGACAGTGACCTTAGGGAAAGCTGGGAGCCTGCTGGAAATGCAGATTGTCAGGCCCCGCCCAGAACGACTGGATCAGAGATCCTAGGTGTGTTCCCAGCAGTCTGTGTCTAACAGTCTCTCCAGCTGATTCCGTGGCTGCCACAGATGTCGATTTTTTTCACCGGATATTCCCACTTGAATTTCACCTTCCTCATTTTCTGCACTGATGCTTCAGGATGTTATGAAATAGACTCCGAGGTTTTGGATGAAGACCCCGTGTATCAGTAAAGCTTTGGTAGACAAACCACCCCAGAATCCAGTGGCTTACAACAACCCCGTGGGTTCAGTTGAGTGGTTCTTCTGGTCTTGGTAGGGTTCCCTTGTGTGTCTGAGGTCCGCTGCAGGCTGGATGGTTGGGGATGCCCTCACCTGTGGGGCCTTGTCTGTCCCCTTCATGCCCATCCTTCTGCCATAGGCTGCTCCAGGCACGTTCACAGGATCCCGAGAAAACAGCCAGGCTTGACCTAGACCTCCCTTCTGTATTTCCTCCTGACCTCCCCAAGACTGCACGTCGGCCCAGGTTCAAAGGGCCGAGGGAAGGACTTCAGTTCTTCATGGGAGGGGATGCAATTCAAACCCTCAAGGAGAGAAGATGTAGGCAAGGGATGACAATGGGCAGACAGTCCATCACCAATGCGGGGGCCCAGGTTCCACGAGGGCTACTTCTTGGCTAAGGAATTCCGTCCCTTCTTTCTGTAGCTCATTCCTGCAGAAAGCTTTCTAATTTCTCTCTGACGCTGAGAAGTATTGTCCAACTGATAAAAGGGAGCGAAGTGTGTTCATAGTCCCTGAGTCATCACTATACCAATGAGCAGACCGTGTTTGCAAAAGTCAAATGAACCTGCTGCTGCCGCTGCTGAGTCGCTTCAGTCGTGTCCGACTCTGTGCGACCCTGTAGATGGCAGCCCACCGGGCTCCTCTGTCCCTGGGATTCTCCAGGCAAAAATACTGGAGTGGGTCGCCATTTCCTTCTCCAGTGCATGCGGGCACGCTAAGTCGCTTCAGTTGTGTCTGACTCTGCGACCCTATGGACAGCCCCCCACCAGGCTCCTCCGTCCACGGGATTCTCTAGGCAAGAATCCGGGAGTGGGTTGCCATTTCCTTTTCCACAAATGAACCTCAGCAGCTGATTAATAAAAATAAATAAAACAAGCTGAGTAAAAACCAGTCAAAGTATTTTATTTCAAAGCTAGCATCCTCACTTTCAACCCTATGTGATGTCTATAATGTATCCTTCTAAGAGATGATGTGGAGGAAGTTTCTAGTTTCCATGCACCACTGATCATGTTTTCAGCAATGCTCTGGTGACAGTAATTATGGTCATAAAGAGACTTCAATACTGTGAGTACTCTGGTACTGTTTCACTGCTGCTTAAGTTATCAGAGTGTTTATGATAAGACTAGAAAAAGAGCAGGAAAGAAAGGAATATGTTTCTGATTAATGAACTTTGGACCAAGAAAAGAATTGGTCTTTAATCTTATTTATAATAAGCATAGTGGTTTTGAATATTTCATGTTAGACTTTAAATTATTAATGGTGGTAATAAACTGTTACATACAGTAGTATTATGTAATATATAATATATAAGTAAATAAGGAAGAAATATTTACTTGCATTTTCAGATAATTTGCTGATGTGGAAGAGTTGGATCAGATATATTCGTAACACATAATTTATATTTTTAGAGATACCCTTTTATTTTTTTCCCCCATGTTTAGAAAAAAAATAAGACACATATTCCGTGGCATTCAGTCTTCTTGAAGCTTTTGCCCTCTGGATCACAAGTTTTAATTTTCCAGCCCAGTATATAAGAAAGCTGAGTACTGAAGAACTGATGCTTTTGAACTGTGGTGATGGAGAAGACTCTTGAGAGTCCCTCAAACTGCAAGAAGATCAAACCAGTCAATACTAAAGGAAATCAATCCTGAATATTCATTGCAAGGACTGATGCTGAAGCTCCAATACTTTGGCCACCTGATGTGAAGAACTGACTCATTGAAAAAGACCCTGATGATGGGAAAGATTGAGGGCAGGAGGAGAAGGGGACAACAGAGGATGAGATGGTTGGATGGCATCACTGACTCGATGGCCATGAGTTTGAACAACCTCTGGGAGTTGATAATGGACAGGGAGCCTGGTGTGCTGCAGTCCATGGCGTTGCAGAGTTGGACACGACTGAGAGACTGAACTGAACTGAAAAGAAATATAAGAATAAGGCTGTGCCTTCAGGGAGCTTGATACAGCCCAAGGAGTATAATTGCATTATCAGACAATAGTAAAACAATCACAGAAGGCTAGATAACATAGCACAGACTTTTACCTAATACTTGATGGTATACCAAGCAAAGAAAGAGTCAGGTGGGACTGATTTTGAGGTAGCTAGGAGGGAAGTATTCACTCTGAAGAAATTAGACTTATGCCATACTTGCTGAAGAAGGGCAGGACCACTGTGATGCTGGCTTGGGTGGAACAGAACAGTCACTCCAGAGATTGAGCAAATAGCTTTGAGTCTTGTTGATCAGTCAGCATGGCCATAAGGATGCTGAGAGACAAATCACTCCAAGCTCAATGGCTTAAATCCTAAAGAATATGTTTCTGATGGAACTAGAGATGATCATACTTCGTGAAGTAATACAGATGGGTGGCTCAGATGGTAAAGAATCCACCTGCAATGCAGGAGACCCGGGTTTGATCTCTGGGTTGGGAAGATCCCCTGGAGAAGGAGACAGCAGCCCACTCCAGTATTCTTGCCTGGAGAATCCCACGGATAGAGGAGCCTGGTAGGCTACAGTCCATGCGGTCTCAAAGAGTCAGGCATGACTGCTTGACTAACACAATGCAGAGAAAGACAAATATCATACTGTATCACTTTTATGTGAAATCTAAACTATGACACAAAGGAACTTATTCACGAAATAGAAACTGGCTCACAGTCGCAGAGAACAGACTTGCCAAGTGGGAGGATGAGGAGGGGTGGACTGAGTTTGAAGCTTAAAAAAATGAGTATGTTTCTCACTCAGACTGTGGGTTGGCTAGTGGTGGCTTATCTTCAGTTCAGTTCAGTTCAGTCGCTCAGTGTTGGAAACTTCCCAGTTGAGATCAGCATGTGTTCTTGGTTTGACCTCAAGAGAGGGTGGGCTGTCCTTATTGTGTTTATGTGAGAATGTAAATGAAAAATAAATCCAAAACTGTAAATGTGACGTAAAACATTAATAGCATGTAAGAGTCGAACACGACTGAGCAACTTCACTTTCACTTTTCACTTTCATGCACTGGAGAAGGAAATGGCAACCCACTCCAGTGTTCTTGCCTGGAGAATCCCAGGGACAGGGGAGCCTGGTGGGCTGCCGTCTATGGGGTCGCACAGAGTCAGACACGACTGAAGCGACTTAGCAGCAGCATTAACAATGGAGAAGGCAGTGGCACCCCACTCCAGTGCTCTTGCCTGGAAAATCCCATGGATGGAGGAGCCTGGTAGGCTGCAGTCCATGGGGTTGCTAAGAGTCAGACATGACTGAGCAACTTCCCTTTCACTTTTCACTTTCATGCATTGGAGAAGGAAATGGTAACCCACTCCAGTGTTCTTGCCTGCAGAATCCCAGGGATGGGGGAGCCTGGGGGGCTGCCATCTGTGGGGTTGCACAGAGTCGGACACGACTGAAGTGACTGAGCAGCAGCAGCAACATTAATAAGGGAAATAATTTGAATGCACTATCTGTAGCAATTTAAGAGGTAATTTTTCTTTGCAGAAATGAAGGTATACTTCCGTTTCACCTAGAGAGCTATCTTTGAAAACTATGGTTAGCACAGTTGATAAGCAAGGACCCTTTGCCTATAATACTAAGAATGTTTGAAGCATTTACTTGGTCCTTTTACTTTGAAATATAAAGTATCTTAGCCATAAAATTATAAATGTTTTGTTTGCCTTTTGGATTTAAATATAAATATAAATATTCAGCATTATCAAAATTAGAACTCTAGTTATAATCTTGCAAGTTTATACTTAATAATGTCCTGCTGCTGCTGCTAGTCGCTTCAGTCGTGTCCGACTCTGTGCGACCCCATAGACGGCAGCCCACCAGGCTCTCCCATCCCTGGGATTCTAGGTGCATACTATTTGATTCATAATAATGATTTGCTTGTTTCTTAAGAGTGTCTTCAAAATGAAGATCTCAAGGACAGCAACCTAAGTTCAGGTTCATTTGGGGTTGATTTTTTTCCTCCATGTACCTTAAATGTCTTATTCTGACTCAGGTTAAATTGTTGTTGTTCCTGTAGACATTCTACACACGAGCTTGTATTTCTTATGGGATTACTTAGTGCTTATTATAATGTTTCCAGTCTCTTTTTCTTTAGAAAGGGGAAGGAGGAGACACCAGCTTAAAGGAAGGAGTTGGGCGTGATGATGGTTGGGATCTACAAAGGCAATGAACATTTTCAGTTCTTTCTTCATGCATCACCACCATCATTTAAAGTTAGGTTCCACTACATTTAAGAGGAGAAATGGTCTCAAACCACAGATGTTTATACAGCAGGAAAGATTGTCTGTCACACTACAGAGAAGTCCCGAGTTAGGAATCCAAACTGGGGAGGAGGCTTTAGGACCCTGCGGAGACTTCACTCCTTGCCTCAAACTGCTTCCTGTTCCCAGCATGCTCCGAGGGCACTGCTCCACCTCAGGCCACCGTGGTGCATCCCAGGCTGATAGGAAGACTCTTTGCATAGAGTCGTATTGGGAGATAAGGAGTTAATATTAAAAATATATTTTAAAAAAATTTGTACAACTCAACAGAAAAGGAACAAAACAAGACAGCCCTATTAGAAATGAGCGGACAGTCTGAATAGACATTTGTTTCAAAGAAGACAGACAGTGGCCAACAGATGCATGAAATGGGGCTCAGCATCACTAATTGTCAAAGAAATGCATGTCCAGGCTACAGTGTGATATCTCTTCACACCTGTTAGAATGGTTACTATCAGAAAGACAGGAGATGTCAAGTATTGGCAAGGATGTGCACAGAAGGGAACCCTTGTGCCTGTTGGTGGAAATATGACTTAGTACACACAGTATGAGAAACAGTATGAAGGTCCCTCAGAAAATTACAATGACCATACAGTTCAGCAATTCTACCTCTGGGTGTTTACTTGAAGAAAACAGAAACACTGATTTGAAAAGATAATCCACCTCTATGTATGTCATGGGGGCTTCCCTGGTGCATCAGATGGTAAAGAATCTGCCTGCAACACAGCAGACCCAGGTTCAATCCCTGGGTCAGGAAGATTCCCCTGGAGAAGGGAATGGCAACCCACTCCAATATTCTTGCCTGGAGAATCCCATGGACAGAGGAGTCTGGTGGGCTCCAGTCCATGGGGTCGCAAAAGTCGGATAGGACTGAGCGACTTCAGTTTTAGTTTAAGATACAAAGACAACCTAAATGTATGTTGATAGACGAATGGATAAAGACAATATGATTTTTCTATACACATATAGAGAATATTATCAGCTATGAAAAAGAAGGAAATCCTTCCATCTGCAACATGGATGGACCTTGAGGGCATTATGCTAAGTGAAATAAGCCAGACAAAGAAAAATACTGCATTGGTATCACTTATATGTGGAATTTTTAAAAAGTCAACATCTTAAGAGTAGAAAAGTGGTTGTCAAGGGGTGGAGTGGGTGCAGGAGATAGGGAGAGGTTGGTGAAAGGGTACAAACTTTCAGCTGTAAAATGAATGAGGTCTGAGGATCCAAAGTAAAACATGCTGAGTATGGCTGATGACTCTGTATTGTATAATTGAAATTTGCTAAAAAGTAGAGCGTAAATGTTCTCAAAAAAAAAAAAAAGTATATGTGAGGAGATGGAAGTGATAATTAGATTTGGGGAATCCTTTTACAATGTACACATGTGTCAGATCACCACGATGAAAAAAAATCTTTCTAAAACCACCACGATGTACCTCTGAGTATCTTTCAATTTTATCTATCATGTATACCTCAATAAGGGCTTCCCAGGCGTCAGTGGTAAAGAATCCACCTGCTAATTCAGGAGACTTGGGAGACTTGGGTTCGATCTCTGGTTTGAGAAGATCCCTTGGAGAAGGAAATGTCAACCCACTCCAGTATTCTTGGCTGGAGAATCCCATGGACAGAGGAGCCTAATGGGCTATATACAGTCCATGATGTCACGAAGAGTCAGACATGACTGAGCACACTTACCGTATCTCAATAAACCAGAGGTGGGAAGGATGCTTTCTCAGAGAGACCTTACGACACTCCTACCTGCCTCTCATTGGCTAGATGATCGCACTTACCTGGAAGGGAAGTGGATAATATAGTCTTTGGGTTGGGTTAGCAACGAATTGAGATTCTTTTCCCTTTGCTAGAAATTTAAGGATTGATCCTGGGGGCATGCAGCAAGCTCTCTCTTAATGGACATCACCCAGTTTGTCTCAGAGAACGTTCTGAGTATTTTTAGGGATATTGCACATTGTACTAAGAATGTACAACCTTTTAGTTACATTCTTAGTAGCATAATAATCCGGGGTAATATTTTGCCTTCCTGTAGCTTTTATTTATTTTGTAAACTGCCTGAAAACTCTGATTATGTTTCCACATATGTGCCTCTGGTGTATCTCAGAATTAGATGTAGCTTCCAAGCTAATCAAACCATGTTTTTCTAAAGACTTGGAACTTTCAGTTGAGTTATTCCTTTGTGTGTGGCTCTTTATGGGAAAACTGAACATTTTTCCAAAATATAAAACAAAAATGTCCTTCCAGTTTTTTTTTTTAATTTATTTTTTATTTTACTTTACAATTCTGTATTGGTTTTGCGTTTTGGAGTGGGATTTATTATGTAAATGCTTGCAGGCATCTTTGTTGTGAATTTATTGATAGAATGTTGGTTATGCTGCCCAGGTAGTCTAAAAACTGTTTATTTTGAAATTCTGTTAAATTGAAATTTTGAAACTGTTATTTTGAAATTCACGTTTGAAACTTTAATTGATTGGTAATAACAGAAATGATTTCTATTCAGATTTCATACTTTAGCTTCTTTTCACGGAAATCATCATTCTTGAATATCTGAAGCATTGTCAGGATCCCCAAGAGAAAGAAATGCACTGAAAGACAAGGGGGTTTTCTTGTGTATGATTTGAACTATTAATGAGAGGAAGGGATAGATAGTTTTGGTAAAGATGCTTTTCCTGTCAGTTGGTTTATGGCGTGGGCATATTTTGATGGCAGTTTGTTGACATGAGCTGTTTCTCCTTTAAAAGAGCAAGTTAATGAATAGATCGATCAGCAGGATTGTCTGCAAAATGTGGCCCGAGTATTCGATTAAGCTTAATGTGTTTTAATTAACAACGGCATAAGGACCCAAACATTGCATCTTACTCTGCCTAACCTTATTATTTTCAAGTAGCAGTTGAATAACACTTGGAAGAGAGTCATAAATCTCTCAGGCTAATTAATGAAAATGTTTTAAAAATACTGGCAGATGAAAGTAACAAACATGTCAGTCCCCAAATTGTGTTTTTCAGTTACTGATTGATAATACTATGTCAGTCGCCAAGTTTTAATTTCTTGATTCGATGGCATTCCCAATATTGCTGTTTTACTCACACCTATTGAAGTTAATAACTAATGTATTTGACACTTCCTATCTCTCCTAGGAAATATTTTCTCTCTTTCTTAAAAAAAAAAAGGCAGATTGTCAAATGTAGCTACAAGAGAATCAAATTATTTGACATTTTATTAGTGATAGTTTAAAACTATAATAGTAAGTGGTGGCAATTCTTAACTGAAAATACATAAAAATCTGAAAGTGGCTTTTGAATCATCAAATTGGTGAGATTATATTCAGTAAATTTGCTTTGCTTCATTTTGGTTCTTTCCAGTGTCAGTCAGGCATTTATGGTGTAAATAGTGATTTTCTATTAAGTGGGATTCTCTGTGTCGTCCTGCACGGAGGTTGGATTTGTAGATAGACATTTACGTTTTTGGTACCCATGGCTCTTTGCATTGGCAGAGCGGGTGGCAGCCAAGAGGCTGTTGCAGGTGGTCCAGGTGATGGAGGGGCTAACGAACAGGTGGGGACCTGCCCAGCAGCATGCAGTGAATCTGGGAGCAGACAGGATGGATTCAGAGAAGTGTCAGAGGGGAACACAGCTGATGGCTTTGTGATACCCAGATGAGGTCCATGAATTTGAGATCTAATTCAACTTTCCTTTGAATTGGCTTCTGTGTCCCTTAGAGTCAATAAAAAGATGGTTTAAATCACAAATTGTGTGAATAAACATGCTTGTGAAGTTGACTTTTGAAACAAAGTACGGTACTTATGGCTTCCCTGAGTGGGTAAAGAATCCGCCTGCAGTGCAGGAGACCCCGATTCAGTTCCTGGGTTGGGAAGATCTGCTGGAGAAGGGATAGGCTACCCACTCCAGTATCCTTGGACTTCCCTGTGGCTCAGCTGTTCAAGAATCTGCCCACAATGCAGGAGACCTGGGTTTGATCCCTGTGTTGGGAAGATTCCCCTGGAGAAGGGAAAGGCTACCCATTGCAGTATTCTGGCCTGGAGAATTCCTTGGCCTGTATAGTCCATGGGGTCACAAGGAGTCGGACATGACTGAGCAACTTTCACGGTACATACATTTATACCTACCCCATGGCACTGTGTGCTTTTTCTCCACTGAATGACTGCCCAATTCCTCTGTGGTCCTATCATCACATTCTTTCCGGCACTGGGCCTCAGTTTTGCGAGGATTTATTCACAGAGTTGGACACGACTGAAGCGACTTAGTAGCAGCAGCAGCAGCATTCAATGTCCACAGCTTTGTGATGAAGACAGTGAAGAGAGCGATCCTTCCGTGTCGCGTATGGTGGGGTGAGCCCCATTCTGGGTGGCTTTGCCCTTTGAACTGGTTATGACTAAGCCTCCCACTTTGCTGTTGAGGGAAGTATGACCCAAAGAAGTTGCGTAATGTTCCCAAGGGCACAGAGATCTTTGTTGATGGGATCTATATATAGACCTGGAGCTGTCACAGGGTCCATTCCAGAGCTCAGGCATTGCAACTTGAAGCTGTCTTGACACCCCATCCATCCTGTGGATGACATGGGAACACAGGCGGATAGACGCACAGAAGTGAGATGTGCCCTGGAGAAGGAGTGAGCTGTGTCTGTTTTATTTAGCATAGTAAAGGAACATTCTTTACCTGACTGTCTCCCCCACAAAGAAATCCAAAGGAGGAAGGAATTGTATGAGGTTGTGGGACTAAAACTGTTTCAAGGAGATGGTGCTTCCAAGGCAGGACAGGATCACAAGAAGGAAGGACGCGTGGTGGAGGTAGTAACAGCAGTGGCAAAACTACGAAGAAAAGCTGCCTTAGCGAGCACGGGGCAGGGTCCTAAGTTCTCTGGTTTGACTGCTATATTTTGGTGTCCTAGAGGACATCAAAAATAATTTAAATTTCTTTGAGTAGATACGGAAAAGCCTTTGGAAATTTGGGGTAGAGAAATGACAATTGTTTAGAGTATTTTTTAGGAAGTTTTTACCCTGGAGGAGGAAATGGCAAACCATGCCAGTATTCTTGCCCGGAGAATTCCATGGACAGAGGAGCCTGGCAGGCTTGCAGTTCGTGGGGTCACAGAATCAGACATGACTGAGCGACTAACACTTAGGAAGTTTATTCTATAACCTGTCCCCTGATTTTATTTTTCTGCATGCTAGTGATTAATATCTGAAAACACCCTATGCACTTTTTTTTATCCTGTTCTGTCTTCCCCACCCTGTAATGTAAGCTATTTGAGGGCTGAGGTTGGGTCCCAGCAGACATGCAATTTCCTTTGTTCTTTAGAACTTTCTTTCTGGGAGCCATGAGCTGCCGTGTCAGCGGTCTGACTGCCCTGAGACCACCCTGCTGAAGGGCCACGTGTAGGCATTCTGGTCTACGGTCCCTTCTTCCTGCCAACCCTGTCGGGTGTCAAATATGCGAGAAGCTGGCTCGGACCCTCTGTACCCGTCCAATGTCCATTTGAGTGTTGTCACCTGACCTCCAGCCATGCCGCATGGAGCAAAAGAACCTCCCAGCTGATCCCTGCCCAAATTCCTCACCCATAACACTGAGCTAAAAGATGGCATTGCTGTTTGGAATTCAGGGCTGAATTCCAGCAGTAAGTAGTTAAGCAGCGATAGTAACTGAACAGGTCAGGTCAGCTCACTTCAGCAGGGAGAAGGCTGGGAGTTGGGGAGAGGGGCCAGCTGTCCCACCGGATGGGACATCATTGAAGTCGCTGGTTGTATGTTTCCATCTCAGTGATGACAGTGCATGGTGTGAAGTGGACTTGTTGAGCGTGAGTTGGTGGAATGTTGAGTTGACAACACCAATTAGAGCTAACGTCCTGGATCTCCCTTCCATCCCAGAAATATCCCCAAATTGAATCTCTACTTTTTCTTCGAGAAGGTACCTTTCTTTAGAGAGTTTTCATCTCACACAGTGTCACTCAGGCGAGGACGATGGCCTGTCCTTCCTCTTGGGTCTTTGCCCCCACAGGTCACATGGATGCTTCTTCAAGTCCAGTAAGCTCCACGTGAAATCAGAGTTGGAATCCGACTACTTTCTTGTCCAAAGAAAGCCACCTTCTCTGGGCCGTCAGCTTCCCTTTTTCTAGCTGTTTCCCTGTCTAACGGTTAGTGCATAGACAGTCCAGGGTAGAGGTGCTGCAGATATGATCAAAACTATGTGTAGGAAAAAGCCGATGAGACACCTGTGGTTTTTCGTATGGAATCTACACTGGTCCTTTCTTTATTAATGTGTTTTCTCTTTTTTTGAGGTGCATCTTACATGAGCAAAGTGTTAGGATGACAGTTTAACAGCTTAATGAAATTTTACGGATGTGTGGATGTAGATCGATATAGAATATATCAGTTCTAAATCATTTTAGAAAAGTCCTCATCCTCTTAGCCTGAAACCTGTGTGATGGACTTGGCTAACTTCGGAGAGCTGTCCAGTGGGACAGACAGCCCCTCTCCAAGGAGTTTCCTTGAAGAGAGGGTGTTATGGCTACATGTTTTGTATCTCATGTTTATTGTACCTCATTGGAGAAGATCCTAGCAAATAAAAATCTATTTTGTAGCCTTGTGAATCACCCCAAGTAAATGAGAACCTACCTTTTTAAAAATAGCCTTTCCTCCTGTGAGAACTGAGAACTCCTATTATGTACAGTGAATAAAGGAAAACATTTTGAGATGAAATTCTTCATTCTTAGTTCATTATTAGAAATATTTTACAGGTGAGTATCTGTGACTGCTTTATTCACTTCACGCTGATTTTATTTGATTTTATGAGTAAAGTCAAGATATACCTCCAGGTTTTCCTTCAGCTGTAACCTCAGGCAGTCACCAATACAAGGTCATTTTAATTTTTATTTTAGTATAGTCCTAGACTTGTTTGTGCCTAACAACTAAGATCTTTTTTTTTTATCCGAGTATTGTTGCTGTTTAATTGTAGTGTTAATTTCTGCTATACAGAAAACTGAACCAGCTGTACATTTACATATATCCTCTCTTCATGGATTTCCTTCCCATTTAGGTCACCACAGAGCACTGAGTAGAGTTCTCTGCACTACACAGTAGGTTCTCCTTAGTTTTATACATAGGATTTGCTGTGCTTAGTCACTCAGTCATGTCTGACTTTTTGTGACCCCCATGGACTGTAGCCCACCAGGCTCCTCTGTCCATGGGGATTCTCAAGGCAAGCATACTGGAGTGGGTTTCCAGGGCCCCCTCCAGGGGATCTTCCCAACCCAGGGATTGAACCCACGTCTCCCACATTGCAGGAGGATTCTTTACCTTCTGAGTCACCAGGGAAGCCCAAGAATACTGGGGTGGGTAGGCTATCCTTTCTCCAGGGGATCTTCCCGACCCAGGCATCGAACCGGGGGTCTCCTAGCACTGCAGGCGGATTCTTTACCGGCTGAGCTCCCAGGGAAGCCCTATACAGAGTGTACAGAGTATCAGCAGTGCACATGTGCCAATCCCAATCTCCCAATTCACCCCAGGGCCCCCTTGCCCCGTTTGGCGTCCGTCCATCTGTTCTCTTCGTCTGTGTCTCTGTTTCTGCTTTGCAGATAAGCTCGCCTGCACCATCTTTCTGGATTCCACCCACCTGTTGCCCTGTGATTTTCTGTTTCTTTCTGACTTACTCCACTCTGCATGACAGTCTCCAGGTTCATCCAGGCAGCTAGTGTCGATGGAGCATTTTCTACATGCCACCCGGCGTCCTGAACCCCTTACCTACGGTAGCTGTTCACTCAGTGCCACGGTTCTGTTGAGAATGGCGAGGCCCTCATCATCAAGGCCTCACAGATGACACCTTTCAGGTGGCACCTTACAGGTGACACTGAGGCATGCGGCGTTAAATGACTTCCAAGGTCATCCGGCCGGCGTGTGATGGAGCCTGCATTTCAGCCCTGGCCTGCAGGTGCTTGTGCCCCTCCCCGCTGTGCCCTATGACCTCTGGATGCCCAGGGGAGGCACCAGAGTTGGAGAAAGCCCCCGACTGGCTGCTAGAGCCCATCAGTTAAGGAGGCTGATGGAGTATCTCTTAACCGTGTTTCCTTGGGAAAGATGTGCATGAGAGTCTTGACATCATCTGGGGTTCAGTTGGGGCCACCCACGTTTCTGGAACAGGAAGTAATAATGACAGGTCCAGCCAGCTGAGCACCTTGACTGCCTGGTTCCCACAGCCATCTGGGGGGCAGGCACTGGTTTGGATGTGAGTGAGGACCCTCGGGCCAGAGAGAGCATCAGTTGACTGACGGCCACCAGTTAGGCTGCTAACCCAAATAGTGGCTTTGAGCTTGTTCTCTTAACCACTGAGCCATGTTACCTCTCAAAAGAGGACAAAACAGCAACACACAGGTTTGTAAGTTCCAGAGAAGGAGACTCTTGGGTCCAAATAACCCCTGAGGGGTCGCCAACCTGTATTTTGTCTTAGCTCCCTCTTCTCCACTGGCGGACAGTCACCCTCTCCCTGCCTCACGAACTGCACCTGAGAAGCTCTGCATATCTGGGACACTTTTGTTGTTACGCACACGGTCGTTTGCCCTGGAGAAGAGGCATCACGTTGCCATGACTGTCAAAGCTATCTTGTGTGTAAGTGGAGCGTCTGCTAATTTGCCTTCAAAACACTGGTGATGTGAGTTTTTTGCAGCCTTGAATCTTCAGATTTCTGCTCTCAGGAAAGAATTCTGTGATTTGACACTGGTTCCTAAAAAATGAGTTTTGTTTCCACTGGGAAATAAAAAAATCATTTAGGGGGTCTTTCTAACAAAAATACGTTGCATTTCCAGAAGAACAGGTTTATTTTTATATCCTGTTAAAAACTCCTTGAGACAATTGTGCATCTTTCTCTGTAATCAATCAGAAAGCTTATGATTAAATAAATCATTACATTTCAGTTTTTTATGCCTTCTTTATAAACTCGCCCCATTACTGTTATGTAATATCTTTCTTTATTCTTGGTAATATTCCTTATTCTGAAGTTTATTCTGAAGTATTCTTTGCCTGATAAAATATAGCCACTGCAGTTTATTTTAGCTAGAGTCATATGGTATATCTTTTTCCTTTTTTTTCTTTTAGTCTATCTTTGTCTTTATGTTTAAATTGGGCTTCTTATAGACAGAACCATTAGGTATTACTTTTTTATCCAAGATGACCATGTCTGTCTTTTAATTGGTATGTTTATGTGTTTATCTTTGATGTAATTATAGATAAGATTGGATTAAGATCTACTGTTTTGTTAGCCATTTTCTATTTGTTCCATCTGTTCTTTTGTAATTTAAAATCTATCTGTCTGCTTTTTGCTGGAGTACTTTTTATGCTTCTGTTTTTCTCTCTGACATTGGCTTATTACTTATGCCTCTTAAATATTTTACTGGACACCCTTAATACAGTCCACTTTCAAATAATATTATTTGACTTCACAAGTTGTGTGAAAGTGAAAGTCCTTCAGTCGTATCTGACTCTTTGCGACCCCATGGACTATGCAGTCAATGGAATTCCCCAGGCCAGAATACTAGAGTGGGTAGCCTTTCCCTTCTCCAGGGGATCTTCCCAACCCAGGGATAAAACCCAGGTCTCCCACATTGCAGGCAGATTCTTTACCAGCTGGCCACAAGGGAAGCCCAAGAATACTGGAGTGGGTAGCCTATCCCTTCTCCAGGGGATCTTCCCAACCCAGGAATAGAAGTGGGGGATAGTGCAGGCAGATAGATTCTTTACCAACTGAGCTATGCGGGAAGCCCCACAAGTTGTGAGGATGCCTGTAACTGTATAACTTGCTCCCATTTTTTGTGTATCACTTAATCTTATTTTTCCATATGTGTCAAAGGCACAGTTTATCCTTCATAAAATTAATTGTATTTTAGAGTGATTTTTAACAAAGGAAAAATTATTTGACATCTAGCATCATTTTCATCATTCCTGGAGATTTTCATTTGTTTGTGTAAACCCCAAGTTTCTATAGTATAGCCCTACTATAATGAATCCTCTAAGTTCTCATTTGTCTGAAGAAAAACTGTCTTTTTTTCCCCTCACTTTGAGAAACATTTTCTCTGGATATATTAATTGCTGCTTTGCCTTCTTTTGCTCCTGTGCATAATTTGAAGATGACAACCTATTGCTTTTCACCTTGCATAGTTTCTAATGAAGAGTTGGTTGTAATTCTTCATGCTACTCCTCTTTATGTGATGTTTTCACTTTCTCTGAAGGCCTTCAGGATTATATCTTTGTTTTTAGATTTCAGCAGTTTGAAAATAATGTGTCTGGATTTTTTTTTTTTTTTGCAGTCATCCTGAGGTCTTTGGATCTGTTGTTTGATCTATTTTATTATCTCTGAAAAAATTCTCATCTGAGATTTTTTCTGTGCCCATCTTCTCTTTGAGGATTCTGCTCACATGTATTTTAGAGGCTGTTTGCTGTTATTCCACTCCTGAAATAACATATTTAATATATATGTGTATATTATATACAATATAGTAATATAATAGTGTTGGAGTGTACATTTCTTTCTTTTTTTTTCTTCTCTCTTTTTATTCACATTTGGTTCATTTCTACCAAACCAGGTTCAATTTTACTGATTGCTGCCTAATCTTTGCTGATTCTGCTGATGAATCTGTCTTCCTTTATCTGAGCTTTCATATTTTTATTTCTGGCATTTCCATTTTCTTCTTCCTTAAGAAATTCTCTACATGCCATGCATGTTGTTTACTTTCTCCACTGGAGTATTTAATGTATTTGTTATGCATATTTTGGGGCTTCCCTGGTGGCTCAGTGGTAAAGCATCTGCCTGCAGTGCAGGAGACCTGGATTTGATCCCTGGGTCGGGAAGATCCCCTGCAGAAGGAAATGGCAACCCACTCCAGTATTCTTGCCTAGACAGTCTCGTGGACAGAGAAGCTTGGTGGGGAGTGGTCCATCAGGTCGTAAAGAGTCAGACAAGACTGCGTGCTTGAGCATGAGCACAGATATTTCTCACTTCCCTTTCTGGGTCATCTGTGTATCTGGATTTCTAGTTTGCTTTGTATCTTGGTGCATTTTCTCTTGCATTTTATTTGTATAACTCTACTTTTTGATTGAAAGATGAACTTTATAAGTAGAGACTGAGATAGACTTTATGCTTAGAGATGGGCATGCCTCTCCTTCAGCAAGACCAACAGGGTGGACGGTTGAGCTGGGCTTGTCAGGAGCTGTGTAGGTTTGGGTTTTGTCTTGCAGTTTCACCCAATACCACTGCTTTCTAGATCTTGCCCTCGACCTTAGTGTGTGTTCTGATTTTTTTTCTCAATGTTCTTGCTCCACCCTCAGCTTTGGATCTTTCCCTTGTGCCCTGTCTCTCAGAGAGGGTCTCTCTTTTCCTGTCTGCATCTCCCCCAGTGGTGTCCTTGTCTTACTTATTACTCGGTCTTACATGCCTGATAATGGGGATCAGAAGATGGGGTTCTCTGCTGCATCAGGATTAGGTGAACTCTGCATCCATGGCTGTCAGGGATGGGGTTTCTCAGCGGTCCTGCACCTCCCCAGCGTAAGGACAGTTCTTCCCATCTGGACTCAGATGGCTTCTTGCCCCACCTCCCAGGGATAAAGGACCTTTCTTAAAAACCATATGCACTCTCCTCCCGGGTGCAGTGGATCTCCCTTGTGCTCTGAGGATGGCAAGATTTGCTGCCTTTTCTCAGAAGCTTGAGACTTTGGATCTCAGGGGGAAGAGGTCAGGATTGGGCTTTGTGCCCTTTCTGCAGTGAGAGCCATTCTCTTCTTCTAAGCATGGACCTTCAAAGGATGCTTCTCCCAGCCTCCCACCTTGCACTTTCGTCTTTTCCAGGAGCACTTGGTGGAGCCTGTGGAGAAGAGCCTGGGAAGGGGTAGATGTTCTCCTTGTATCTCAGTTCCCTGGGTCTGTCTTCTCACTCAGCCTCAGCAGTTTATGCAGTCGCAGCTCACGGCTTCCTACCTGCCTGGGTGGGAGTCCTCTCTTCCACTTGTTCTTCCAGAGTGGAGGTAGGGCTCCCGTCCATACACATGAAATAAATAATGAAGTGAAGGAAAATAGATAGCTCTTACTGTGGAGGAGAGTAACGGGTGCTATAATAGGAATCCTCTCTGGGGGACAGGGAGACACAGACAAGTGTCTGACTTGGAGGAGTAGGTAGTGGGTGGCAGCCTCCTTGAAATAAAATGGGAGCTGTAACCGAAAGGCTGACAATAAGCCAGACTTATTAAGAGTTGTGGTTGTGACCATTTTGGGGGGCAGGGATTTGGGGAAAACTTTCTAGACAGAGAAAATATCAAAGGAACCTGATATGGAGGCTGCTACCAAAACTGACAGGTGGCACTGATCCTGGAAGGGTAGCCTCCTGAGTGAGGTGGGAGACAGAAAGCCAGATCCTGCAGGCCGGCAGTGAAAGAAGCTCAGCTCATGCTCCAAGGGCCCTGGGAAGTGGCTGGTGCACTGTGGAAGGACAGTGTATCAGCCAAGGTCCTAGCAGGAAACAGATGACATGCTCAGATGGGGTGACTGAGAGGCACAGGTCAAGGTCAAGACAAGTTGCAAAGAAGCCAAGCTGGCATGGTGAAGCCCCAGAGCTTTCAGGCACAGCCAGGAGCTGCTATCATGGAGCCTAAAGTGGAAAGGAGGGTTTGATAGCCATGAACTTGGGGAAGATGGGTTCCCAAGAGAGTCTCCTCAGGCACCAGTGCCTTGGCTGGAGTGATGCTGGCTCGTGGTGATTCAGTAGGGGGAAGTCCTCCCAGCTCTTGCCTGAGTATCCAACTGGTAAACCAGTATGGATGTGAGAGTTGGACTGTGAAGAAGGCTGAGCCCCGAAGAATTGATGCTCTTGAACTGTGGTGTTGGGGAAGACTCTTGAGAGTCCCTTGGACTGCAAGGAGATCCAACCAGTCCATTCTGAAGGAGATCAACCCTGGGATTTCTTTGGAGGGAATGATGCTAAAGCTGAAGCTCCAGTACTTTGGCCACCTCATGCAAAGAGTTGACTCATTGGAAAAGACTCTGATGCTGGGAAGGATTGGGGGCAGGAGGAGAAGGGGACGACAGAGGATGAGATGGCTGGATGGCATCACTGACTTGATGGACATGAGTCTGAGTGAACTCCTGGAGTTGGTGATGGACAGGGAGGCCTGGCGTGCTGCGATTCATGGGGTCACAAAGAGTCGGACACAACTGAGCAACTGAACTGAACTGAACTGAACTGAAACCCCAGTGGAAACCCAAATGGAACAAAGCCTTTTAGCACAGTTCTCAGAGATCAGCCTCTCAGGCACAGGGCAGAGTGGAGGTCACAGAGGACATGGAAGAGGAAACAAAGTCTGTAGCACCTCTTCTGGGAGGAAGAGGACCTGAATTCCCCTTTGGAGAGGTCAGTCCACCTGCAGTGCAGACAGTGGACAGAAGACGCGAACGTGGTGATGAGCCATCGGTGCATCAGAGGCTCCTCCTGGCAAACAGGAATGATCCAGAAGATGTGGATGTGGCGATGTGGGTGCATAAGAGGCTCCTCCTGGCTCTTGGGAGTGATCATGGATAAGCGGGATGGATGCGAGATGCATTTTGAACCTAGAACAGGCAGATATCGTTGGGTAAGATTTGATGGGGGAGGCAAGGTCAGGGATAACTCACAGGTTTTTGTAACAGGATGAAACCAGCTTCTTTTTGGAAATGGAGAGTGCTTGCCAGAACCATGACGGACTGAGGAGTCGAGACTGATGGTTTGGAGGTAGTTTGGATCTTCCAAGAGGAGATGTCAAGCGAGAAGTCGTATGTCTTCTTCTAAGATATGCATTTTCCTCATTGAAAAAGTCTTCAGATATATAAATAATGCATCTAATGAGAACATGTTTTTGAAGTTCACTGTCTTTATTTTTTATAACCCAGTAGTAACGTCAGATGGCATCACTGACTCAATGGACATGGGTTTGGGTGAACTCCAGGAGTTGGTGATGGACAGGGAGGCCTGGTGTGCTGCAGTTCGTGGGGTCGCAAAGAGTCAGACACAACTGAACTGAATTGAACTGAGTAATGTCAGAGAGGAATAGACAGACCATGGAGCAGCATGAAAAGATTTCCAAATGGTATACCTGATAAGGGATTAATGTCCAAGACATATCAAGAACTCCTACAGTTCAATAACAGAAGGAAAAAAAATCAGTTTAAAAATAAGTAGAGGAATTGAGTAGACGTTTTTCCAAAGACATGCAGTTTTCCAACAGGTACTTTAAAAGATGTTCAGCGTCGGTAATCACCAGGAAAATACACATCAAAACCACAGTGAGGTATTACCTCACAGCGGTCAGAGGGGCTGTTATCAAAAACACAAGAGATAAGAGGATGTTGAGAAGGATATGGAGAAAAGAGGATGTGCACCGTTGGTGGGAATGTAAGTTGCTGCAGCTGCAGGATGGTGGATTCTCAAAATATTAAAAATAGAGCTACCATATGATCCAGCAATCCTGCTTCTGGGTATTTATCCAAAGGAAGTGAAATTGGGATCTCAGTGAGACATCTGTACTCATATCTGCTGCAACATTATCCACTGCAGCCAAGATACAGAAATGACCTAAACGTCTGACTACAGATGAATGGATAAAGAAGATATGGTTTGTCTAATGGTAGATTATCAGTCACGAGTAAGAAGGAAGTACTGCGTTCATGACAGTGTAGATGGATCTTGAGGGCATTATGCTAAGTGAAATAAGTCAGACGTGGAATTTTAAAAAATTCCAACTCATAGAAAGAGTAGAGTTATGTTTGGGGAGAAGGAAGTGGGGAGAAGTTGACCAAAGGTTACAGACTCCCAGTTATAAGATGAGTAAGTTCTGGGGGTCTAATGTACAGCATGGTGACTGTAATTAACAATCTTGGAAAATTGCTAAAAGAGTAGGGTCCAAATGACCTCATCCCCCCAAAAATGGTAATTTTGTGAGTGATGGAGATATTAGCTAATACTATGGTAGTCATCATTTTACAAATATAAGTGTATTATTAGATCAATACGTTGTACACCTTACATTTGTGCAATGCTGTATGTCAGTTACATCTCAGTAAAGCTGGGAAAAAAATGTTTTTCTTTTCTCAGATACTTGTGGTCTTCGTTATCAGATTAGAAAATTAAAAAAAAAAAAAGCTTCTTAAAAACCATAGAATTTTAGCTCTGTGAATATTTTTCCAGATTCAGTTTATGTGGTAAAGCCTGTTCTACATTTAACAGGGGAGATCTGGTTGGGGATAAAAATGTATAAATGTTTGGCCAGAAGAACTGGTACGCGGCCAAGCCATATGGATGCCTTCCATCTAGACGGTGGGTGGGGGGGGGCAGGGAGTAAGTGGGTGAGAAACAGAGGGGCAGTGCCAGGGAGGGGCAGAGGGCCAGGATGCACAAATGGGCAACAGGGTCAGAGGCTCCTGAGGCACCCTGGATGCCCACACGCATGCCAAGTTGCTTCATGTCTGACTCTGTGCGACCCTATGGACGGTAGCCCACCAGGCTCCTCTGTCCGTGGGATTCTCCAGACAAGAATATTGGAGTGGGTTGCCATTCCCTTCTCCAGGGGATCTTTGCGGGTCAGGGATGGAACCCGTGTGGTTCTTTACACTAGTGCCCCCTGGATGAGCAAGATGAAAATGTCATCCTATTTTGTTTCCTGAAAGCCAGGACTGGCTTCTTCTAGGACCCCTTTCCTTGGGTGCCAAAAGGAACTTTCTCAGCCTAAAGTCGCCCGTCTGCTGGTGGACTGAGGGACACAAGACCACCCAGACTCCCAGCAGGTCTTTCCCAGCGCCGGGTCTCTGGTTCGCCGGGTTCAGATAAGGAGTTTACCAAATGGGCATCCAATAAGCCATCTTTAGAAAGCTCTCATTCCAAAATTCTATACCAATAAATCTGTTTCTTCCAGAATTTTAGAAATTTGCTCAGCTCATATGGATCTCCTAAGTAGAAGTCAGTGTCTTGCCCTCTAATAGGTAAACAATGTGTCCGATGAGAACCGTTTCTGAAGTTCACCGTCTTTCCTTCTTTCTGAGCCAGCAGTAGTGTCCCAGAGCAGGAGATAGGCTATAGAGCAACGCGACAAGAAACATCACATCTGCCTTTTGTTTAGCACCTGGAGGACGTCTGTGAGTCCAGGAAATTGAAAAGTACTTCTTGAAAACCATCAAACTTCAGCCCTGCAGATAGTTTCTGCTAACTTGAATCTTGTGTCTCATTGAACGTCACCTCTCCCAGTCTTGTGTTTATCCTCCCTTCCCTCTGAGTCTCCTCTAGTAAAATAGTAACAGAAGCAATAGGATCTTTTCACAGCCAAGACTTGGTGTTTCCTCTGAAGAAGACCCCATGAAAAGATGCAGGTCAGCTCCAGAGGCATTGGGCATTGAATTAAAAGAAAAAAATACGGGAAAGTGATTTGATCTCTTTAACCCCAGCCTGAGGTCTTGCATGACTTCACCATGTGCATCAACTATTGTCTGCAGGATTCTGTAACTGTCAATTTTAAGGAAATAAATATACAGAGCGGTACATTTGTTTATATTCTACTTGCCACATTTTTGACATTGAGTTGGAATAAGCTGGATTGAGAGGCTCGTTTTTGTGGTTCTCTGTCAGTTACACCAGAGGATGGCTGGCCTGTTCCCAATTGCATAGCTATCACCTTTGCATCACTTTTGTGTCAGAGACGGCACAGGCTGCTTCTAAAGTGATGTTGTCTTTTCTTTACAGAGTTACTGCTAAAGGTCTACTCTCATCTGATCTTCAGTTTATATGAATTTCCGTATTTTATAGAGAATACTTTTGCCTAAAACAGGGTTTGCAGCCTATTCAGAGCTGTGGACACAGTCTGCATACCAGAAACCCATCTCTGTGTGAAATTCACTGACCTGGCCAGGGACTAAATCCTTCATCATCACTGGATTATTGATCTACCCCTAACATGCAGGGATTTAAATAAACTACCAAAAATGCATAGTTACACCCATTGTATACATGTACTTTGGCAGAGTGCAGTTTACTTTTTGTGAATGGACACTGCTGGTAATTTAAGGGCATGTCGTTAAAACTCAGTGTTTTACTCTGTATGGTGCCTGGGAGATTAGAGATACCCAGAAAGAATTTAATGACTGATGGATGAATGAGTATAAAATGTTGGCTCATGACAGTGATGGCGGCGTGGTGTTTCTGCATGTGTTTGCTTTATCAGTACAGTAAGTCCTGTACATCTGAACCTTCAAGCTGTGAACTTTCAAAGATGCAAACATGCATTTGCATGTCCAGTCATATTGTTAGCTCACGCATCTGGCTTACATTGTCACTTTTGTGCATCCTCTTCAAATAGTTGTGCTTTTGTGTACTTTACTGTATAGTACTGACTGTACACACTACTATGGTACAATAGTACAGTGTCTTTATTTCTTGATTGTTCACTCAATGCCAGCCCCTGTATGCCAGCTGTCGTACTATACTACTGAACTTTTCAAGATAATGTCCTGTAAGTTTAAAAAAAAAGTTGGCTTAAAGCTCAACATTCAGAAAACGAAGATCATGGCATCTGGTCCCATCACTTCATGGCAAATAGATGGGGAAACAGTGGAAACAGTGTCAGACTTTATTTTTTTTGGGCTCCAAAATCGCTGCAGATGGTGACTGCAGCCATGAAATTAAAAGACGCTTACTCCTTGGAAGAAAAGTTATGACCAACCTAGATAGCATATTCAAAAGCAGAGACATTACTTTGCCAACAAAGGTCTGTCTAGTCAAGGCTATGGTTTTTCCATTGGTCACGTATGGATGTGAGAGTTGGACTGTGAAGAAAGCTGAGCACCGAAGAATTGATGCTTTTGAAGTGTGGTTTTGGAGAAGACTCTTGAGAGTCCCTTGGACTGCAAGGACATCCAACCAGTCCATTCTAAAGGAGATCAGTCCTGGGTGTTCTTTGGAAAGAATGATGCTAAAGCTGAAACTCCAGTACTTTGGCCACCTCATGCAAAGAGTTGACTCATTGGAAAAGACTCTGATGCTGGGAGGGATTGGGGGCAGGAGGAGAAGGGGACATCAGAGGATGAGATGGCTGGATGGCATCACTGATTCGATGGATGTGAATTTGAATGAACTCCGGGAGTTGGTGATGGACAGGGAGGCCTGGTGTGCTGTGATTCATGGGGTTGCAAAGAGTTGGACATGACTGAGCAACTCAACTGAACTGAACTGAATGTATGGATGTGACAGCTGGACTGTGAAGAAAGCTGAGCTCCGAAGAATTGATGCTTTAGAAGTGTGGTGTTGGAGATGACTGAGCGACTGAACTGAAGATTAAAAAATAATTTTGCATTTGTTTTCTGAGTATGACTTGTATGAACAGTACTATAAGCCTATTACAGGACAGTACTATAAAGCCAGTTGTGTTAGTTGGGTGCCTTTGCTGTTGTTCAGTCGCTACATCCTGTCTGACCCTTTGCGATCCCATGGACTGCTGCATGCCAGGCTTCCCTGTCCTTCACTATCTTCCCGAGTTTTCTCAGACATAGGTCCAATGAGTTGGTAATGCTACCTAACCATCTCATCCTCTGTCATCCCCTTCTCCCGCTGACCTCAGTCTCCCAGCATCAGGGTCTTTTTCTAATGGTCAGCTCTTTATGTCAGGTGGCCAAAGTATTAGAGCTTCAACTTCAGCATCAGTCCTTCCAGTGAATATTCAGGGTTGATTTCCTTTAGGATTGACTTGTTTAATCTCCTTTCAGTCCAAGGGACTCTCAAGAGTCTTCTCCAGCACCATAATTAAAAAGCATCAATTCTTCAGTGCTCAGCCTTCTGTATGGTTGGGTTCCTAGCGGCTAACTTTGTTGGAATGAACAAAATTGAACTTATGAACGCACTCTCGGAACAGAACTTATTTGTTTGTAGAGAACTTACTGTAACACAAGACTCATACCTGTTCATCTTCTCTTGGGGCAGTGACACCTCTAAACAGTGTCACCTCTAAACTCTAAAACAGTGTAACCGCTAACCTCTAAAAGTAAGGTTGTCTGGATGATGGGTTCAGCATCTGAACAGCTGGACTTGTTAGCTTCCCAGGTGGCACTAATGGTAAAGAACTCACCTGCTCAAATGAAGGAGACATAAGAGATGCAGGTTCGATCCCTGTGTTGGGAAGATCCCCTGGAGGAGGGCATGGCTGCCCACTTGAGTATTCTTGCCTAGAATCCCTTTGGCAGAGGAGCCTGGTGGGCTGCAGGCCATAGGGTCACAAAGAGTCAGATACACATGAAGTGACTTAGCATGCACCTGGTTAATGTACTGATAATAAAATGTTTAATGAAGATTCTGTTTCTACCAAAATAGAAAGCTTTAAACAAACATATAGACTAATATTAGCATAGCCATTAATCAGCATATACAACCTGAGTAGATCATGGAAATATGAATCCACATAAAAGTATTGTCACTCTTTGCATGACTCTTTTACACAGGTATTTACTCTCATATGTGTTTATGCCTGTGGGAGTGTGTCTATATAACCTTAGTAATCATAGAATGTATCTAAACACACAAGGTGCTCAAATATTTGTGGAATGAATGGTGTGTCTCTACTACTCAATGAATGTTTATGAACTGTTTGGAAGAAAGAGGAAGCACATTTGATAAAGTACAATTATTCCAAGGTCTAATATTTTACATGAAGCCAATCCTGGCAGCAAACAAAGGCACGTCTATTTGTACAGGATGATTGGACACAACACACTCTGATGTGTTTTTAAAGGGATAGTCCCTGGCCTGAGACACATTTCATTCGAAAAGTCTGTTTACTTTTCACTGATGACACATTAGAGTAAACGAAACAGAGGATGGATAGTATATTATGTATTCTGAGTGGTAGGAAAGCACTGAGGTATGACCTCAGCTGCGTGCAGGGAGCTCAGTAACAGCTTGGTCTCTACTGAGAGTGCGGATGTTTTACATCGCAACTTGATATTTTAAGATGTTATTTATGCTAGTAAAATGCTGCCCCAATTTATAATGAAAAAAAATCTTATGGAATTCAATATTTATCTCTTTGTACATAGGGTTTGGGTGGTTAAAATTTTAGCAGAAACCATGGTTAAATTTATGACGGTATTGTTGTTGACATCCTTCAAATGTCAAGTGGGTTAATGTATTCCACACTTGATTCATGAGTGTGTTTTGGTTGTGTGTTGGTGCTTTTAGAGGGCCCAGTTTTCAGCATGAGGAATACGGAACAAATATATCAGTTTTTGTGAAAAAAGAAAAAAAAGAAGGGAACTCTTGCACTGTTGGTGGGGATGTAAATTGATACGAACACTATATAGAACAGTATGAAGATTCCTTAAGAAACTAGGAATAAAACTATCAATGACCCAGGAATCCCACTACTGGACATATACCCTGAGAAAACCATAATCCAAAAAGACACATGTACCCCAGTGTTCCCTGCAGCGCTGTTTACAGTATCCAGGACATGGAGCAGCCTAAAAGTCCATCAGCAGATGAATGGATAAAGGAGATGTGGTGTGTGTACATATACATGGAATAGTACTTGGCTATAAAAATGGATGAAATTAAATCAGTTGTAGTAATGTGGATGGACCTAGAGTCTATCACACACAGTGAAACAAGTCAAAAAGAGATAAACAAATATTGTATATTAATGCATGTATATATGGAATGTGCAAAAATGGTACTGATGAACCTATTTGCAAGGCAGGAATATTTTGGCCACCTGATGTGAAGAGCCAGCTCATTGGAAAAGACCCTGATGCTGGGAAAGATTCAGGGCAGGAGGAAAAGGGGACGACAGAGGATGGGATGGTTGGATGGCATCACTGACTCGATGGGCATGAGTTTGAGCAAACTCTGGGAGACAGTGAAGGACAGGGAAGCCTGGCGTGCTGCAGTCCGTGGGGCCACAGACAGCTGGACATGACTGAGCGGCTGAACAGTGACAGCAGCGGAGGTGCAGATATAGGGACCAGACATGTGGACAAAACGGGGAAAGCAGAGAGCGGGACAAGCTGAGAGAGGCGCTGACATTTAAGCACTGCCGCGTGTGACGTAGATAACTAGTAGGTGGCGGGCGGGGACTGACTGTGCAGCACAGGGAGTTCCGCTTGGCACTCTGTGATGGCCTAGATGGCTGGAGGGGAAGGGAGGCTTAAGAAGGAGGGACATACGTATCCTTATGGCTGACTCACGCTGTTGTACAGGAGAAGCCAACACAACCATGTAAAGCAGTTACATTCCAGTTAAAAATAAATTTTTTAAAAAGGGGAGACACATTGGAAAGCGTGATACGATTTGTAAATAAAGCCTGATGACTCAGGTATATTCACCGGCTCCTTCTTTTTAGTTTACTTGCTGGGCTCACAAGATATTTCACTCACGAGCATAAAAATAACTCAAGCCTCCATCACAAAAGGTGTCTGAATTTAGCTCCGATCTCACAGCTTAAATACCTGCTCCAGCAGTTAAGATTCACCTTGTTTATTTCTCAGGCGATCACTCTCGGAAGCCAGTTTTAAATGAAGTTTCAAGAAGGATGTAAGGTGAATAATTATGACTCTCAGCCTGTCCACATGTGTGTTTTTCCCCTTCTGATTCATCAGTGGTCGAAGACTTGAACTTTCAAAAAGGGTGAAGGTCCCCGAGGGCTGTGATTGAAGAACACACAAATTCGTCCAGTTTCTCTGTGACTGAAAACTGCAAGAAGTGTCAAGAAAGATGCACTCTATCTGAGAAACACCAGTTGCCTTTTAAGTTGTTGTTAACCAGAACACAGAAGATATTTCCTTTCCTGAAAGTCATATAAAATGTCATAGTTGGACTTCCCTGGTGGTCTGGTGGTTAAGACTTTGCCTTCCAATGCAGAGGATGTAGGTTCGACCCTTGGTCAGGGAGCTAAAATCAGATGTGCCTCATGACCAAAGAACCAAAGCCTAAAACAGAAGCAGTGTCATAACAAATTCAATATAGACTTAAGAAAATGGTTCACGTATTAAAAAATATATGTATATTTTAAAATGTGATAAAGTCTTCCACTTCTCAAGGTCATGGGGTATGAAAGCTCTTTTGCTTAAGGCAGTTCTGTCCGGCTGCTCACCCTCCGCAGTTCTGAGGATGTGAAGCCTCGGGAGGCGACAGGTCGAGACACCTCTGTGACCGCACCTGCTGCCGTTGGCGCCTCCACCAGGAACCACCCTCTCCTGGTTCCTCCTCTTCCTCCTGCTTCATCTCTTCCACTGTGAATCCTGATCTCCATGCAAGATGCACTTCACTTGATTTTTCACTCTGTGGAGCCTTGCTGTTCTATGCTGTTGTCTCTCTTTTTAATAATAACATGTCAATTGTATATCACTGGGCATTTTACACATATGTGTGTACAAACTCAAATTATTGACATCAAAACATGGATAGAACAGGCTTTACCTTTTATTGGTGAGAAAACCCAGGGTCTAACAAGTTGAATGATGTTCCTCTAGGTCACGGATGTCCACTTTTCACCCACTTGTTCATGAAATAGTCTTCCTCGTAACAAAAGATAATTTTAGGTCAGTTATAGCTTTCCAAATTTTTATTTCGTGTGTATGCTACTGTACTGAAAATATGACAATGAATGCTTTGAGAAGTCTTCCAAGTGAAAATTGCTCAGTCGTATCCAACTCTTTGCGATCCCATGGACTATACAGTCCATGGAATTCTCCAGGCCAGAATACTGGATTGGGATATCCAGTATCCCTTTCTCCATGGGATATTCCCAACCCAGGGATCGAACCCAGGTCTCCCACATTGCAGACAGATTCTTTACCAGCTGAGCCACCAGGGAAGCCTAAGAATGAATACTGGAGTGGGTAGCCTATCCCTCCTCCAGGGGTTCTTCCCAACCCAGCAATCGAACTAGGGTCTTCTAAGTGACTAGTAAAAAAAAAAAATATCAGTTTTCAAGGTTCATATATAATCTAATAACACCCAAAGAAAGATTGAGGGCAGGAGAAGAAGGGGATGACAGAGGATAAGATGATGGATAGCATCACTGACTCAGTGAACATGAGTCTGAACAAACTTTGGAAGATAATGAGGGACAGGGAAATCTGGTGTGTTGCAGTTCATGGGATTGAAAAGAGTTGGACACAACTTAGTGAGTGAACATCACTACCACCACCACCCAATTAGGACTTCATAAGTGGCTCAGTAGTAAAGAACCCTCCTGCCAATACAGAAGACAGGGGTTCAATCCCTGGGTCAGGAAGATCCCCTGGAGGAGGAAATGCCAGCCCACTCCAGTGTTCTTGCCTGGAGCATTCCATGGACAGAGGAGCCTGGTGGGCTACAGTCCAGGGGGTCGCAAAAGAGTAGGACGTGACTTAGCACCTAAATAACAACAATAACATCCAATTAGAAAATGTACTAGGGAGAAATAATCCAATTTATAAGATCTACAAAATTGCAGAGGTGTTAGGGGTGGACTCTGGAATAGACACAACCTTTATGAAGAAAGCAGTGAAGGTGTTTTGGTGGACGGAGTGAAGTTTGAGTTAAAGAAACGCTATTGCATCCTGCAGGGGAGACTCCAGCTCTGCCCACTTCCCTTCAACGTCCAGGGAAGTAACTGCTCTCAGAAGGTTGTTCCAAGCCTCTCACCCCTCCCTCCCACTGGCACTCTCAGATGATAACCTTGCATATTCTCCTCTTTCACTGGATAGTTTTGAGCAACCTGACTGGCCCTGCTCCCTCATGTCACCCTCCTTACACTTCTAGCCTGGATCTTCCTAGTCATGCCCTTGACCTGCCTGGGGGTCCTCGTATCTTGGGCTGGCTCTTCCTCTTGACTGGTTTTCAGGTATCTTCAGTTACCCAAGGGTCTGTTTTCTCCTTTCCTTCTTGAATCCTAACATTCTCCCTCTCCACTGGATTTCCTCCTTCTGCATATTACCATGCTATTCTTTTTTGGGGGTGGGGGTGCTTTTAAAGGGCTAGACAGTAGGGCCATGTTGTTTATTGATTTTATTTATAATAGTTTGCATCTGCTAATCCCAAACCGCAATCCTTACCCCCTCCACCCTCCTTCCCTTTGGCAACAACAAATCTGACCTCTGTGTCTGTGAGTCTGTTTCTGTTTCATGGATGTGTTCATTTGTGTTGCATTGTAGATCCACACATGAGAGATAGCATATGATATTTGTCTTTCTCTGACTTACTTCATGTAGTATGACAGTCTCTAGGCTCATTCATGTTGCTGCAAATGGTATTATTTCATTCTTTTAATGGCTGAGTAGTATTCCTTTGTATACACACACATATATGGAGATATATACATATGGATATATATATATATATATATACCACATTTTCTTTGTCCATTCATCAATCAATGGGCACTTAGGTTGCTTCCATGTCTTAGCTATTATAAATAGTGCTGCTACAAGCATAGAGGTGCATAGCAGGCTGTTCTTACATCTTACAAAATGACTCTCTAGACCCCATCTCCATGAACTACCACCCCATTCTTTTTTTATGTATATCAAAACTCCTTGTCTGTGCTCTATAATAATAAACGTACCTGGACCTGCACTGGTCTTCAGGGGATGAGATCAGTAAAGAAGGAAGAGTAGCGAGAGGAGGACAGGGGTCACAGCCAGCCCATTTGGAGGAAACAGCTCTTGTCAAGCAAGGCCTCTTTATCAAGGTCACCGGTAACTTCCCTATTACTAACACCCGTGCTCAGTTCTCAGCCTGCTTTTGCCCACAATGCACTTCTTTCTGCCTCTGGAACTTGCATAGATGTGATTGCACACAGATTTAAAACCTTTATAAGTCCAAAAAGAATACACACACAATAAACATTTCTGAAAATAAACCATCAATTGTGGAAAATACTCATATGTGAGAAGCAAAAGATTAATGTTCTTGAAATATAGAGAGCTTTTTCAGATTAATAAAAGAGCGTTGAAACCTTCCCCATGGAGTAGACAAAGACATGAGTATAGAATTCACAGGACAAATATAAATGAAAAAAAAAAGTAAGTTCAGTCTTACCAGTAATAAATTTGAACTAACCCATCAAGGATGTGACATTCTCAAAACAGAAAGAAGAATAATGCAAAACAAAGGAGGCATGTTTATACCCTGGCAGTGGAGTGTTGCGCAGATTTTTCCCTAAATCTTAAAATGTGCATCTCTTTCAACATACTAGTTCCACATCTGGAAGCTATCTTAAGAACATAATTGCACAAACAGGCAGAAGGTATTACTGAATCTTCATAGGAGCTTAGCGAAATGCTGTGTTACAAAATACCATTTGTTACATTAGTAAAAATTATAATATGAATGTTTATTTCTATTCTAATTCTGGTATGTCACTGCAAAGTAGTATGTATCATACAATCTTAATTTTGTTTTTCAGTTTATCCTCAAAAAATGATAGAAGGATAAATATCCAGATAATGAAATGAGTGACCTATAGGTATTAGAGATATGGATTTACCGTCTGGTTTGAGTCATCTGTATTTTCTTATTGACTGTCTATTGTGATGAATTGGAGAAGCAGATGGCAGCCCACTCCTGCATTCTTGCCTGGGAAATCCCATGGATAAAGGAGTCTGGCAGGCTACAGTCCATGGGTTTGCAAAGAACTGGCCATGACTGAGCAATTTAGCACATATGCATGCGAGTGTGTATATATAGACTTTGGCTATTGCAATATATACAGATGCACAAACACACACATATATGGATACACACACATTTCCATGTCCCCTCAGTCAGCAACCTCAACTTGGTGTGGGACATCTGGATTTTAAATTCTCAGGATTCTCCCAGGATGGGAAACTTGGAGTATCCCAAATAGGGTGCCCTCTTGACTTGCCTCTACACTTGCTCTCTGCCCACGGGTGTGGGGGGAATGTTTGCTCTTTGAGACCCAGGCAACAGACCTATACTGATAACTTAGGATAAGCAGGTGGCAGATGCAGGGATGGGCTGCGTGGAGCTGAGCTGGGAGATTGTGCCTGTTGGACTTGACATCTGAGCTCTTTGATTGAATATTGAAGACAAATTGAACATTTTATTTAAAGCAGAAGTAAAGACTTTGAGGAATGGAGTGGTAAAAATGTATTATTCTTAGAAGCAGAAGTAAAAACCTTGAGGACTGGAGTGGTAAACTGTATTATTCTTAGTGAAAATGGATATTACTTCCAAAAGAAGGAAATTCGGTATGTGATTGGAGATTCATTATTACTGGGAGAGTAAAGTAGGCATTTTCATGGACTAAAATATGTATGATTGATATTAGCTTTTTTTCCCCTTACAACTGGTAGGAGTCATGTAATATAAATAGCCTCCACATGAGCTGTGCTTTCATTCTGTTAATGTCATTGTTGAGATCTTTTCGAAGTTCTTTTCACCATTAATAAATGGAATTATTTTCAAATGGGAATATTTAACTGTTCACATTTCAAACTGACTCTCAGCCAGCTGCATCCGCACCCCACCTGCAGGGTGAATAGGAACAAGTGCAAGTACAGAGCTCTACCTCTTGCTCAGAGGTAAAGTGGCCTTGATTAGGGGAATTTACGATTAGAATACAGGAACAATGAGGCATGCACACACACACACACACACACTAAAATTCTGTGCTGACTTTATTGCCTTGATCTGCAGAAAAAAGAAAAAAAGGTATAACTAAAAATGTACCTTATAGGGAACTTTCACATACTCTTGAAAAGACTCTAGGCAGCCTTTTTAAGTGATGCCTAAAAATAAACAGAAACAGACTCACAGCCTTATGAAACTTATGGTTTCATAAGGTGGGGGGATGAGAAAAATTAGGAGGCTGGAATTAGCATACATACACACTACTACATATAAAACAGATAATCACCAAGGAGCTACTGTAGAGCACATGGAACTCTACTCAATACTGTATAGTAACCTATATGGGAAACTAATGTGAATAAGAATAGATGTATGTATATGTATAACTGAATTACTCTGCTGTACACCCGAAACTAACACAGCATTATATATCAACTATATTCCAATATATAATATATTCCAATATATAATAATATTATATATATGTGTATATATGTATTTTTAAGCATCACTTTGGGGATGGAATTGCTTGACAAATGACTAAGTATCTTAAATCTGTTGTGTCTAAGGTCCATCAAGTCACTTATTCAAAGGCTGTCCTGAACAGATGTGTTACTTCAGCAGGTGTTTGGAGACTGCACACTAATAATGCTGTAAGACACAGTCACCCTAAGTCAGATGTCTATGAAATAATAGGGCCATTAACTGTTATACAGGTAAGAAACAGAAACTTTTCCAATGAAATGTATGTAATTGAGGACGTGAACTTGAAGGAAGGAACAATGCTATTGCATTAAAAAAATAAATATGTCCTTTACATTTGAAAGGCTAGTAATAAAACCACGGAATGAGATTAATAATGTTAAGTGGGAACCCAGTTAAATAAAGGGAAATGCCTTAATATGGATTGACAAAGGGCAGCTGAAGGTTATCCTGACTCATCAACAAATTATAATGTTATCTCTTTAATAACTAGAACGCTATAATTTTCAATATATAGTCTCACCTATCTGTGCTTGGCTATAATTCCATTCAAAGTGATATCACATTACTTTCTTTCATTTATCCTTCTGTTCATAAGACGCTAGAAACTGATAAAATAATAATTACATGAAACTGATTTTAGGTGAATTTCATAAGGGAGTAAGTTAACTCAGTATTATTTTCACTTTGGGTCATCATCTTGCTTCTTTTGCATCTGTGCATTTGATGCAGAGGGATGTGTTCCAGTCATTTTGGTGCATGTAGTTTAAACTAGGCCATTGATATCCAGATCTAAAATAGATACCGCAGATCACTACTTTGTAAAACAAAGAAGCTGTAGCCCCTAATTGTGTTGTTGTCATCATACTTTTGATTAAAGCTAACTTTCTATATTATTCATTTCTATCTTTCCTTAATGATTACTTATTTCCATGTGGGATAATTATAATGTGCTTTTTATAAACACAGAAATAACTGAACAAGTTATTTTGTTTTCTTCATCCATCCATTTAGCACATCCTGTTTCCATTTTCCACATTGCAGGCATTTATTAAATTTTAAAAAGGACTAATGGAACTTCTCGAGTGTGCCAGAGTCTCTGTGTCCAGTTTTATAAGTCCAGTTGGTTCATAAGTCCAAGTAAGTCAGCCTAGGTAACCAACTAACACAATCAGCTATATAGTCCTCTACTGTAATAGGTTTATAATACTTTTCACACAAATAATATATAAAAATCAAACAAACACAAAAAGTTTAAAGAAATTAATCTTACAGTACAGGACCTCCAAAAGAACAGTAGTATAGATGCTGTGAAATTGCTGCCAGCAAATTTGGAAAACTCAGCAATGGCCACAGGACTGGAAAAGGTCAGTTTTCATTCCAATCCCAAAGAAAGGCAATGCCGAAGAATGTTCAAACTATTGCATAGTTGCACTCATCTCACACGCTAGCAAAGTAATGCTCAAAATTCTCCAAGTCAGGCTTCAACAGGACATTAACCGTGAACTCCCAAATGTTCAAGCTGGATTTAGAAAAGGCAGAGGAACCAGTGATCAAATTGCCAACATTTGTTGGATCATCACAAAAGCAAGAGAGTTCCAGGAAAATATCTACTTCTGCTTTTTTAACTATGCCAAAGCTTTTGACCATGTGGGTCACAACAAACTGTGGAAAATTCCTCAAGAGATGGGAATACCAGACCACCTGACCTGCCTCCTGAGAAACCTGCATGCAGGTCAAGATGCAACAGTTAGACCTGGACATGGAACAACAGACTGGTTCCAAGTCGGGAAAGGAGTACGTCAAGGCTGTATATTGTCACCCTGCTTATTTAACTTCTATGCAGAGTACATCATGTGAAATGCCAGATTGCTGAAGCACAAGCTGGAATCAAGATTGCAGATAACATGTGGCATACAAAGACACGTTCCCATCTTGAAAGTTTGCAACTTGAAGGTTCGTATGTAGGGGACTTACTGTGTTCCTCAGCCTCCAGCTGCCTTCCCTCCAGGCCCCTGCTGTCCAGTCTCTCCGAGGCAGGCTGACTTTCCTAAAGTCAACGTGCCATCAGGCCCTCCTGCTGGGAGCCATCGACACCTCCCATCGCCTGATCATGTCCAGACCTCCTGCCGCCTTACGACTTGCTGTGGTGTCTCCTTATCTCTTGGCCTCAGTCCCCAGGCCATCCATCCTCCATGCTCACCTCTGACCTGGCTCTTCTTGTATTTCCCCTGCTGTTAGGAGTGGAGGCCGGTGCCCCTCACCCGGGCTCTGATGGCACTGTTGTTACCCCATCCCGTGAGCACAGCTGGTCCCTTGCCCAAGGAACCCTCCAGGCTCCCCAGACGGTGAGGCTTGCTTTACGCGACTGTTCCAAATCTGAAGATTTTGACATCCTTTCCTAAAAATAGCCTGTGGAATACTTATTTCTTCAATTCAGGAATAGATTTGGAGGCTGTTTCAATGAATTATTTAGCCAGTCAGTGGAAAGTCATCATTCATTTCAGAAAAAGGAGTTATCATGTGAAAGATGACTGAAGTTATTAAAATGATTTTCTCTCATGACTACTAAAATATGTGTCCATTTTCTGGAAGTAACCCAAAGTAAATGCTAGATGTCCTGTGAAAACAGTACAGGACTGTTTATTCCTGTTGCCCAAAGACAGTCCAAGGTTGAAACATGGATGAGATGCTTAAAATTTTCAAATGAAAAATTAGAAGTATCAGGGTTGTTTCACTAGACTTTTTTTTTTTTTATTCGTATGGAAATACAAAAAACCTCGAATAGCCAAAGCAATCTTGAGAAAGAAAATGGAACTGGAGGAATCAACTTGCCTGACTTCAGGCTCTACTACAAAGCCACAGTCATCAAGACAGTATGGTATTGGCACAAAGACAGAAATATAGATCAATGGAACAAAATAGAAAGCCCAGAGATAAATCCACATACCTATGGACACCTTATCTTCGACAAAGGAGGCAAGAATATACAACGGAGTAAAGACAATCTCTTTAACAAGTGGTGCTGGGAAAACTGGTCAACCACTTGTAAAAGAATGAAACTAGATCACTTTCTAACACTAGACTTTTTTGATTTTTAATTAAATTTATGATTTCCATGTGCAAAAAATGCAAAAGAACATGCTCTCAAAAAAGAAAAAAAATGCTGTAATAATGATGATTTAAACTAAAAGGAATTTTTAAAGTGCATTCTCACACTGATGCACTGAAAAAAATCAATTCATAGATGAGATGGATAGATAGATAGATGATAGCTAGCTAGATAGTAAATAGATGATAAGTAGATAGAATAGTTAATCCATTTAGTGGATATCTATTGCAACATTTCAGACAACACACACATATAATTTCCACCCAACATCAGTGAAGCACGTGAGACGACTAGTGAGTAATTAGAGAGACTACCACTTTTGCTTTATTGATTTTCTTTCCATATTTGTGTTTCATCGATATAACTTGACTTAAATTGAGATGGTCTGTTTCAGATGGTATATATCTGCATACTTCTGATGACTCATTTCTGTTTCCTCAGTTTTAAAACTTGCCTCAGGGGCAATGGGACAGGAAATAGAAAAGCTATTTTCCTCACTAGCCTTCTCTAAGACACTTAAATATCTGCTTCACTGTTAGGCAATGTGAAGGTGTTAGGAAATTGCTAAGCAGTACTATGTAGCCGTCTATGCTGGTAAATACTAAAATCTAATGAAATAGATGGATTTTTAGTAAAATATATATGACCTAAACAGAATCAAGGCAACTTTAGAAAGATAAAACTTAATCTTTAAAAGGTTCTAGTATCAGAAAGGTTTATTGGGACCTCTCTGGTGCCTGGTGGGCCAGCGGTTAAGACTCTGTGCTTCCACTGTTGCAGGGAGGTGTACAGGTTCAATCTTTGGTTGAGGAACTAAGATCCCGCATGCCATACAATGCAGCCAAAAAAAAAAAAAAGGTCTATTCTAGGACTGGATGGTTCCTGTAATGTTTAGCCTATTATAGAATAGGAAAAGGAAAGTTTTCTAATTCATTTTTATGACTCTAGCATCAGCCTAACATTCTCACTTGATCAAGGTAACACTACTTCTGCTTTTTTAACTATGCCAAAGCTTATCTCCCTGTTCATCACCATCTCCCGGAGTTCACTCAGGCTCATGTCCATCGAGTCTGTGATGCCATCCAGCCATCTCATCCTCAGTTGTCCCTTTCTCCTACTGCCCCCAATCCCTCCCAGCATCAGAGTCTTTTCCAATGAGTCAACTCTTCACATGAGGTGGCCAAAGTACTGGAGGTTTCAGCTTCAGCATCATTCCCTCCAAAGAAATCCCAGGGTTGATCTCCTTCAGAATGGACTGGCCGGATCTCCTTGCAGTCCAAGGGACTCTCAAGAGTCTTCTCCAACACCACAGTTCAAAAGCATCAATTCTTCGGGGCTCAGCCTTCTTCACAGTCCAACTCTCACATCTATACATGACCACAGGAAAAACCATAGCCTTGACTAGACAGACCTTAGTCAGCAAAGTAATATCTCTGCTTTTGAATATGCTATCTAGGTTGGTCATACCTTTCCTTCCAAGGAGTAAGCGTCTTCAATTTCATGGCTGCAGTCACCATATGCAGTGATTTTGGAGACCCCCAAATAAAGTCTGACACTGTTTCCACTGTTTCCCCATCTATTTGCCATGAAGTGATGGGACCAGATGCCATGACCTTAGTTTTCTGAATGTTGAGCTTTAAGCCAACTTTTTCACTCTCCTCTTTCACTTTCATCAAGAGGCTTTTTAGCTCCTCTTCACTTTCTGCCATAAGGGTGGTGTCATCTGCATATCTGAGGTTATTGATATTTCTCCTGGCAATGTTGATTCCAGCTTGTGTTTCTACTTACATGTATGATATTACATACCAGGCACTATTCTATTTTATGTGTTGATTCCAGCTTGTGTTTCTACTTACATGTATGATATTACATACCAGGCACTATTCTATTTTATGTTGCTGTATTAACTAGAAAGCGAAAGTGTTAGTCGCTCAGTCATATCCAACTCTTTGAAGCCCCGTGAACTGTAATCCGCCAGGCTCCTCTGTCCATGGGATCCTCCAGGCAAGAATACTGGAGTGGGTAGCCATTCCCTTCTCTAGGGGATCTTCCTGACCCAGGGAATGAACCCAGGTCTTCCGTATTGCTAGAATGCAAGCTCAAAAAGTCTTTTTTGTTTTTCTCATTGATAAATAACAGAATGTAGAATTGTGCAGGGCACAAAACAAAAAAAAAATCAATAAATTTATTGAATCAATGAATTAATATTATAACAACATTAGATTGATACTGTAAAGCTTCCATTGTCTTTAAAATGGTGTAACAGATCCATAGAGATGTACGAATTTGTTCAAGGGCACACATACCATGCATAACTATGTAGTATTTTTCTGGGAGTGCAAGGAAGGTTTGGCTTTAGAGAATCTAATAATATTACTTAATATTTTAATCTGTCCAGTGGAAAATTGCAGGTCATTTTGGTATATACCCCAAAACAGCTAAGTAATTTAATTCCAATTCTTAGGTGGAGAGAATGCTCAGTAAAATAAAAATCAAAAGGAAATACTCCTAATATTTTATAAAAATAACTCCAATTTGGCCTCCAGATTCTTACAGATATAACATCAAAGGAATTCCCATTAAGATGAAGAGCAGAGAAGGATGTATGCTATCAATTCTGTTGGATAATGTACTTTAAAAAAAATTAGTTCAACAGAGGAAATATTGAATATACATGTAGGAAAGGATAAGGAAAAATTAGCATTAACTGTGGCTATTGTACATTGACCTCGGTATATAAAAGCTGCATGATCATGGCCAGGTTTTTGACCTAAGTTTTAATATTTAATATCACCACTGAGACTATTAAGACCACAAACTTCACAAATTTATTGTTTAAATAAATTGGATAATGCATGCAAGGGGCCTCTCTTATGGTAGTTGGCAGATAGTACGTACACTCAGTAAATGTTAATTCATTTTTATTATTACCTCCCAAGACATCAAAGGTACACAGTTGAAAACCATTAGCCTTAATGGAGGGATTCCGTAAGTCATGGTGTTATTAAGTTCCTGTGTAAAGCTTCAGTGCTTTTTTTAATATACAAGTGAAAAATGTTAGCAAATAAAGTGCGCTCATTACCCTTTTTATCTTAACATGAATATTTCTAGGGATTATGTTGTTTTAAAGCTTGTGTTTATTCCTTTATTTTAGACTGTGCTGGATCTCTGTGGCTGCTCAGGCTTTTCTCTAGTTGTGGCAAGCGGGGGCTACTCTAGCTGTGGCGTTCAGGCTTCTTGTTGCAGTGGCTTATCTTGTTGCAGAGCACAGCCTCTAGGGCGCCTGGGTTTCAGTGCTTGTGACACATGGGCTCAGCTTTCACGGCTCCCGGGCCCCAAAGCACAGGCTCCGCAGTTGCGGCCCACGGGCTTAGCTGCTCTGTGGCGTGTGAGATCTTCCCGGGTCAGGGATCAAACCCTGTCTCCCGCACTGGCAGGTGGATTCTTTACCACTGAGCCACTAGGGCAGCCCTAGGAATATGTTGTTTTAACATATTAGAAATAATACGTCTAGAAGTCAACGTAAGAGTTAAATGGGGATGACAGAGGATGAGATGATTGGATGGCATCACTGACTCGATGGACATGAGTTTGGGTAAACTCCAGAAGTTGGTGATGGACAGGGAGGCCTGGCATGCTGTAGTCCATGGGGTCTCAAGGAGTTGAACACAACTGAGTGACTGAACTGAACTGAAAGAAAATTATAAATCTTTAAAGAGTCATGAGAAAAGGTATTAGTTAATCCAGAAGTTAGCATAATCTTAGTGGATAGTCTATGCCTTCTCCAGTGGATCTTCCTTACCCAGGAATTGAATTAGGGTCTCCTGCATTGCAGGCAGTTTCTTTACCAATTGCGCTATAAGGAAAGCCCAGTGAAAATTCAGTGTTCTAAAATAAATTTATTAAAAAAAAAAAACAGAAAAAAAAAAACCAAGAACCTAATTGTCCTCCCAGTCTTTAATCTCAGTCAAAATGCACATATAAATATGGGGAACTGAATTGCATGTCACTAACTTTAATATGGAAAAGTAATACACACACTGGAATAACCAGGGAAGTTGTATAAAGAAGATCTAAGAGATGGTTACTTGATTTTTGTGATATTAGAATGTGTGAAAGTATAATAATTAAAAGATTAGACAACTGAAATAAAAATAGACAGATGGATAGAACAGAAATAGTCACAAGTATTTATGTGTCATTTCAAATCAGTGGGAAATGAATTGAGCTTTCAAAAAAAGTGTTAGCTAACCATTTGGAGATAAAAGCAGGAAATCACAATTTCTGGTGTAAGTATTCCTTTTTAGATGGCCATATAATCTGAATTTCTCCACATATCCCTCCAAAAACATTCACATCAATAAGGAGAGCAAATGAGGTCATCTGTAATGCATCTCAAAAGCATAACTGGGAGGCAGAAATTATCAAGTGCTTATGTAATGTGTCTGGTGGGAAATACATTCCCCTTACCAGCTACCAGCAGAGCCATATATGGAGACAATGCCTGATGAGAGCCAAGAAGAAATTATTCTGAAAACAGAAGTGGAAGGTGACAGCCCAGGGGAAGAAAGAGTAAAAACTGAAGGAGGAAGAATTGGGAGGCTGTGACTGACACATACATGCTACTGATGCTACGGATAAAGGGGTAACTAACGAGACCCTACTGTAGAGCGCACGGAGCTCTTCTTAATGCCCTGTGAGGAAGTCCAAAAGAGCGGATGTATGTATGACTGATTCACTTTGCTATGCAGTTGCAACTAACCCAACATTGTAAAGCCACAATAAAAATTAACTTAAAAACTAAAATCATCTCGAGAGAGAAAAAGACCCTGATACCTGGTCTGAGCCTTACCTGACCCAAGCACTGACTGATGGAGAATGTAAAGAAACAAATTGAAAATGCCCAGGAACAGGGGTGGCAGTCATGGAAAGGCATGGGTTCTGAGAGAAGAGACTCCTTAGATGCATCAGTTCAGTCCAGTCGCTCAGTCGTGTCCGACTCTTTGCGACCCCATGAATCGCAGCACACCAGGCCTCCCTGTCCATCACCAACTCCCAGAGTTCACTCAGACTCATGTCCATCGAGTCAGTGATGCCATCCAGCCATCTCATCCTCTGTCGTCCCCTTCTCCTCCTGCCCCCAATCCCTCCCAGCATCAGAGTCTTTTCCAATGAGTCAGCTTTTCGCATGAGGTGGCCAAAGTACTGGAGTTTCCGCTTTAGCATCAGTCCTTCCAAAGAAATCCCAGGGCTGATCTCCTTCAGAATGGACTAGTTGGATCTCCTTGCAGTCCAAGGGACTTTCAAGAGTCTTCTCCAACACCATAGTTCAAAAGCATCAATTCTTCGGTGCTCAGCCTTCTTCACAGTCCAACTCTCACATCCATACATGACCACAGGAAAAACCATAGCCTTGACTAGATGGACCTTAGTTGGCAAAGTAATGTCTCTGCTTTTGATTATACTATCTAGGTTGGTCATAACTTTTCTTCCAAGGAGTAAGTGTCTTTTAATTTCATGGCTGCAATCATAGTAATGGAAGAAAAATTGCCAGGAGAAATATCAATAACCTCAGACACACAGATGACACCACCCTTACAGCAGAAACTGAAGAGGAACTAAAGAGCCTCTTGATGAAAGTGAAAGAGGAGAGTGAAAAATTTGTCTTAAAACTCAACATTCAAAAAACTAACATCATGGCATCCGGTCCCATCACTTCATGGCAAATAGATGGGGAAACAGTGGAAACAGTGACAGACTTTATTCTTGCACTCCAAAATCACTGCAGATAGTGACTGCGGCCATGAAATTAAAAGACGCTTGCTCCTTGGATGAAAAGCTATGACCAACCTAGACAGCATATTATAAAGCAGAGATATTGCTTTGCCAGCAAAGTCCATCTAGTCAAAGCTATGGTTTTTCCAGTAGTCATGTATGGATGTGAGAGTTGGACCATAAAGAAAGCTGAGTGCCGAAGAATTGATGCTTCTGAACTGTGGTGTTGGAGGAGACTCCTGAGAGTCCCTTGGACTGCAAGGAGATCCAACCAGACCATCCTAAAGGAAATCAGTCCTGAATATTCATTGGAAGGACTGATGCTGAAGCTGAAACTCCAATACTTTAGCCTGATACCTGATGCGAAGAACTGACTCATTTGAAAAGACCCTGATGCTGGGGAGGACTGAAGGTGGGAGGAGAAGGGGACAACAGAGGATGAGATGGTTGGATGGCATCACCTACTTGATGAACATGAGTTTGAGTAAACTCCAGGAGTTGGTGGTGGGCAGGGAAGCCTGGTATTGCTGCAGTCCATGGGGTTGCAAAGAGCGACTGAACTTAATGGAAGAAAAGAAAATTGGAAGTGGAGATTGAAGTCCTACAGCAACCAAAGAATGAAAAATCAGGACCCTTCTTTTCATTTGTGATGAGAACCGTTAAGGTTCTCTTAGCAACTTTCAAGTGTATAACTCAGTATTATTAACCATGACCATCATGCTGTACATTAGATCGCTAGAACTTATCTTTTAAGTGGAAGTTTCTACCCTTTGACCAACATGTCCGCATTTACCCTTTCCCTTTCTACTCTCTGTTTCTATGACTTTTTCTTCAACCTTTTTAGCTTTCATATATAAATGATATCATACAGAGTTTGCCTTCTCTGTCTGATTTATTTCATAATAGTTAGCATAATACCTTTATGTCAAAAATTGCAGGATTTTGTTTCTCGTGGCTGAATATATGCATGCCTCACTGGTTTTGTGTGTGTGTGTGTGTGTGTGTGTACACAAATATATGACAAATTCTTTATCCCTTCGTCTGCTGATGGATACAGGTTATTACCATATTCTAGCCATTGTGAGTAATGCTGCAATAAATATTTGTTGTTGTTTGTTTAGTCACTAAGTCAGATTCTACTCTTTTGCGACCCCATGGACTACAGTACAGCAGGCTCCTCTGTCCTCTCCTATCTCCTGGAATTTGCTCATACTTATGTCCGTTGAGTCCATGAGGCTGTCTGATCATCTCATCCTCTGCCACCCCCTTCTCCTTTTGCCTTCAGTCTTTGCCACCATCAGGGTCTTCTCCAATGAGCTGGCTCTTTGCTGAATGAGAAGCAAAGAGAACAGATGGAAAATAAAATGAGGTTCTTGATTGTTGCTTGAAGTCGCTCAGTCATGTCTGACTCTTTGCAACCCCATGGACTGTAGCCTACCAGGCTTATCCATCCATGGGATTTTCCAGGCAAGAATACTGGAATGGGTTGCCACTCCCTTCTCGAGGGCATCTTCCCAACCCAGGGATCAAACCCAGGTCTCCTGCATTGTAGGCAGATGCTTTACCCTCTGAGCCACCAGAGAAGCCCAGCTTGTTGGTTAGGTGATACAATAAATGAGAGTCAAAAGATAGAATTTAAAGCTGACAAAGCAAATAGCAGACTTTGTAGGGAAAGGAAGGACTAAGGGTACTAATGTGTTTGTGTGCAGTAGTTCACTGCTAAAACAAAAAATGCACACCTTTCTAAATAGAAAGATACATAATGGAGCAAGCAAAGAAAACTGTCCCTATAGAGGAATGCCAGTAAACATAATGTAATACAGTAAAATTAATAGAAACTGATAAGTTATAATCTTGCAGTCATATCACTTGAAAGTGGGTTAAGTCCATTTGTATTCTTATATTGTCTCCCACAATAAAACTCAACTCTGTGCTTCGTACAAGAGACTCACTTCCAGCGATTCACAGAGGCTGAAAATCTGGAAGCCCTTTCATCATCTCCTGTGCTGTGCCCCTGTACACACAGCATCACTGTGGAGTTTTGTGTTCTTACGGCATTTACTTGTAGTACAAGAGGCTCAAGGCTGATTGGATGTATTTCCTGCCTGAGTGCTAGAATCAGCCACTTCTCAGGGAACATTAAAGCTGGAGCAATTTGAACATGAAAGTACACAAGGTACTATTGGATTATAATCCACATTGTAGAATGAACATTCATGAATCCACACTGGTATAAATGAATGATTGAATGTGTCAATGAGTAGAATAGTCCAATCTCCCATGCAGGAAGAATTCCGCATGATTAATATAGATGTCCTGCCTTCAAGTACAGAGGGTGTAGCTCCTCACCCTGCAAGTGTGGCCTGCACAAAATAACTTCTTGACAGAGGGCATTGTGGAAGGTAGGGATTGGGGGGAGGTAGGGGGCAGTAACTTTAGGGTGGAGAAGCCTGGTGAACATGACCTCAGCCAGGTGATTGAGATGAATATCAAAAGTTATATTAAAAAAATAAGGTAGAAAAGAGATAGATATAGGTAAGTTATTAACTAAATAAACAAATAAATAAATTGGAAAAGCAGAAAAAAAAAAAAACACCATAATTCTCAAATTACCCTGGTGGCTTACTTAGATGGTTAAGAATCTGCCTGCAATGTGGGAGACCTGAGTTCAATCCCTGGGTAGGGAAGATCCCCTGGAGAAGGGAGCGACAACTTATTCTAGTATTCTTGCCTGGAGAATTCCATGAACAGAGGAGCCTGGTGACCTACAGTCCATGGGGTCGCAAAGAGTTGGGCATGACTGAGCAGCTAAGAGTTTCACTTACTTTTATATTATATTAGTCATTACGCAGAAAGACAAATCAAAACAGGTAAAATTTGAATGCAGTAGCCTGGCTGTGTAATCTTTGTGGAAATTTTATAAGGACAGAAAGATCTGAAAAACATTCTGGACTTTACTTGGCTTTTGGGGGCCATTGTGTTGAGATAGTAATTCTAAAGATATCATTAAGAGTAGGTACTGAAGGATAGAATAAATATGTTAATGATGTCAGGAACCAGGGTTGTCACTGGAGAAGATAAAGGTACATATGAATTAAGTAAGATGAAGAAGAACAATGTAGTATGTGTTGGTTTTAAATTAGAATCACTGTGTACTCATGACTTATTTATTTACATATCTATTTCTTACCTGGGCCCACAGAAAGTAACCAGAAAAAAATGGTCACAGCTAGTGCCCAGTTCCCAGTTTCTGAATATTCTTCCCCTTAAAAAGATCAGGATCCTTGGAGAAATTCTTGATTGTGTCTGAAGTGGAAAAGTATTGTTTGAACATGATCAACATGTGCTTAATTTATCAGTAGAGGTGTTTTTTTTCTAAAGTGTGTAGTCTAAGTTAGTTGCGAGATTTAACAGTTGAAATGATGGTGATGGATTTAAGAAATTTTACCTTTATGTATGTTCTCACAGAAAACTTTCAACATCTTTTTTTATAATTGATTAATGAATAATCAGTTAGTTCAGTTCAGTTCAGTTGCTCAGTCGTGTCCGACTCTTTGCGACCCCATGAATCGCAGCACGCCAGGCCTCCCTGTCCATCACCATCTCCCGGAGTTCACTCAGACTCATGTCCATTGAGTCAGTGATGCCATCCAGCCATCTCATCCTCGGTCATCCCCTTCTCCTCCTACCCCCAATCCTTCCCAGCATCAAAGTCTTTTCCAATGAGTCAACTCTTCACATGAGGTGGCCAGAGTACTGGAGTTTCAACTTTAGCATCATTCCTTCCATAGAAATCTCAGGGCTGATCTCCTTCAGAATGGACTGGTTGGATCTCCTTGCAGTCCAAGGGACTCTCAAGAGTCTTCTCCACCACCACAGTTCAAAAACATCAATTCTTTGGCGCTCAGCCTTCTTCACAGTCCAACTCTCACATCCATACATGACTACTGGAAAAACCATAGCCTTGACTAGACGGACCTTAGTCGGCAAAGTAGTGTCTCTGCTTTTGAGTATGCTATCTAGGTTGGTCTAGTTACTTTTAAAATAAAGTCTTTTTTTAAAAAAACATAAGTGTTTCCATTTTCTTCCCTTGTTGGAAGTCCTGCTTGGGATCTTGATGTGATGTTTCATTTAGTGCTGGTTCCAGTATTTGTTTACATGTGAAGAGTGTACAAGCTAATGTGAAACTTGGCTTATTCCTTCAAGATCCTGTCCATCCTTATAGGAAACAAGCTCAATGGAGATGCTTAAATGTGCTGAAGAATTCCAAAAAATTAACAACTTTAAGCCCTAAAATGATGTTACTATTCAATAGAAATTATTTCATGAAGATTACTGATGCTTTTTGAACAGAATCATGGATCTTTTAAAGTATAAACCCAAGTTATATGCTTTTAAAGAGTATCCGGTTGGAGAAGAAATTAAGAAGTTTTCAGTTTAGTTCAGTTGACTCGCTCAGTTGTGTCCAACTCTTTGCAACCCCAGGGACTGCAGCATGCCAGGCTTCCCTGGCCACCATCAACTCCTGGAGCTTGCTCAAACTCATGTCCGTTGAGTCGGTGATGCCATCTAACCATCTCATCCTCTGTTGTCCCCTTCTCCTCCTGACCTCATTCTTTCCCAGCATCAGGGTCTTTTCAAATAAGTCAGTTCTTCCCATCAGGTGGCCAAAGTATTGGAGTTTCAGCTTCAGCATCAGTCCTTCCAATGAATATTCAGGACTGATTTCCTTTATGATGGACTGGTTGGATCTCCTTGCAGTCCAGTGGACTCTTAAGAGTCTTCTCTAACACCACAGTTCAAAAGCATCAATTCTTCAGAGCTCAGGTTTCTTTATAGTCTTAAATCTCATGTCCATACATGACCACTGGAAAAACCATAGCCTTGACTAGATGGACCTTTGTTGGTAAAGTAATGTCTGCTTTTTAATATGCTGTCTAGGTTGGTCATAGCTTTTCTTCCAAGGAGCAAGTGTCTTTTAATTTCATGGCCGCAGTCACTATCTGCAGTGATTTTGGAGTGCAAAAAATAAAGTCTGTCATTGTTTCCATTGTTCCCCTATCTATTTATCATGCTGTGATGGGATGGGATGTCATGATCTTAGTTTTCTGAATGTTCAGTTTTAAGCCAAATTTTTCACTCTCCTCTTTCACATTTATCAAAAGGCTCTTTATTTATTCTTCACTTTCTGACATAAGGGTGGTGTTATCTGCGTATATGAGGTTATTGATATTTTTCCTGGCAATCTTGATTCCAGCTTGTGCTTCATTCAGCCTGACATTTTGCATGATGTACTCTGCATATAAGTTAAATAAGCAGGGTTACAATATATGGCTTTGACTTACTCCTTTCCCGATTTGGAACCAGTCTGTTGTTCCATGTCCAGTTTTAACTGTTACATCTTGACCTGCATAAATATTTCTCAGGAGGCAGGTCAGGTGGTCTGGTATTCCCATCTCTTTCAGAATTTTCCACAGTTTGTTGTGATCCACCAGTCAAAGGCTTTGGCATGGTCAGTAAAGCAGAAGTACATCTTCTTCTGGAACTCTTTTGCTTTGATGATTCAGTGGATGTTGGCAATTTGATCTCTGGTTCCTCTGCCTTTTCTAAATCCAGCTTGAACATCTGGAAGTTCACAGTTCACTATTGAAGCCTGACTTGGAGAATTTTGAGCATTACTTTGATAGTGTGTGAGATGAGTGCAATTGTGCAGTAGTTTGAACATTCTTTGGCATGCCTTTCTTTGGGATTTGATTGAAAACTGACCTTTTCTAGTCCTGCAGCCCCTGCTGAGTTTTCCAAATTTGCTAGCATATTGAGTGTAGCACTTTCAGAGCATCATCTTTTAGGATTTGAAATCACTCAACTGGAATTCCATCACCTCCACTAGCTTTGTTTGTAGTGATGCTTCATAAGGCCCACTTGAGTTGTTTGGGGGGAGATTAAAAATTGAGAAATAATTTTTAGGAAATGCATTTGTGGATGAGAGACTTATAGAGACAATTGTGACTTGACTTTTAGATGCTGATAGTTTTCTAACCAAAAGAGAGTGTTTTTCTTCTTTCCAATACAAAATGAGTTGAAATTCTCTTCCAAAGGAAAAACAAATGGTGCAGGGGAAGGCAGGTGTAGACTGTTGGAGAGATTGGACCCAATCTGCTTTGAGCTCACCTTCAACCTTGCCTGGCCTGGCCACCCAGAGCGTAAAATTGTCCTCCCAGCTCTCAGGATGGATGGGTTCCCTGGTGAGTATATCCACGGAGCAGGGGAGAGACGCACAGCCACCCAATCAGAGCACCAGTCCCCCTGCCTTCATATGGCGTGATGACTCCGTGTAGATGCACAGAGTCCCCAGCTATGCTGATTCCAGTGGTGGAAAGAAGGACCTTGCTGCTTGTCTTCTTTGAAGAAAGAATTCAGCAAGGTGGTGAAAAAAAAACAGAAGCATTTACTAGAAGTGAAGTACTAGTGGAAAAAGCAAAATACATGTGAAAGAGCCACACAAGTGAGCTCAGAGTTGAGTGCAATAAGGGCAGCTTAGGCTGCTTATCTAGGGGTTGTTTTCTGTATATTTTCCTGGCCAGTCAACTCCATGTTTGGTGTCGGTGTGCTCAGACATCTCAGTCAAGATGGAGTCCAGTTGCATCTTCTCCTCCTTTTTGTCCTTCCCCTAGACTCAGGACCTTCTGTGCACAGGTGTCAGCTGGGAAATGCATAAGATGGTACTCAGCTGGGACCCAGTGTTCCCAATGATACCCCATTGCAGAGCATTAGCAGGATGCCAGCTACAACTGCTCAACCTGGGGCCTGTCTCCTGCTGCACGGGGTACCCTCAATAGATGGGGCACTGCCTCGATATGGTGGCTGCACCAGGGGCCCACATTTCTTGTGCAATATGGTGGGTGCCCCCAGGGTGCCCCACAGTTCTTGAAAGCCAGCAATGAGAAAAGAAGCTGTCATCCATCCATACTCAAGACAACCTGTAGGACCCAGGAATGGAACCCCTGCCCTCCTCTGCCCACCCCTACCAGGCAACCCCCACATCAAGGCAGAGCAGCCATTTTCTGCCAGTGCCCCAAGTGTGAGAGCAGGCAGAGGTTCCCCGCTCTGGGCATCCTCATCAGTCGGGAATGATCAACCAGCCGCCCCAGGACAGAGCAGAGAATGGCCCTCCTGTCTCAGACTGCCTTTCTCACCTGGAAGTCAGCTGTGCTCCCGTTTCGCAGCCAGGGAGGCAGGCTGTGGGCTGCCTGCTTCTTCAGCATCATGTCTCTTGCCATCTGACCCAAGACTGAGAGTGTGGCCTCCGTGGCTGATGAAAGAGGGTGCGTGGCTGAAGACACACACAACCGAGTCTGCAGATCATTCGGGTGTAGACTTGTTAGCGACTGCTGAGTGGCGTGCTCATGTCTTAAGGAGCTGTCGATTTGCACTTGGTCTTCTAGTGTAATTCACCCATTCGTGTTCTTAGCAGCTTTGTGGAAGTCTTTTAGTACAAGAGTAAATGACCCTGGTCTACCCTGGCATTCACTGATAGCAGTAATGTATAGCCCTTGGCACAATTGAAGTGATCCACTGGAGGGCTTGGAAACCAGTAGAACAAAATCGCCTCATATGACTAATCTGTGTCACCTCATGGCTTTGCCCACATGGTCTCCTCTCCCTGGAATGTTCTTCCCCGAGATAAAGCTGTCCCCTGTCTGCATTGTCTGTGGCACTCCTTGAGTCTCCCATCAGACATGCCTGTTTATCTGGTCCCTAAGAGGCACCAGCTCCATGAAAGTAAGACAAGGCACCCTTTGCCCTCTGACGTATTTGTGTGAAGCATGAAGCCAGGCACACAGTAGGTGCTTGGTGGGGGAATAAAGGAAATTACACCAGACCTCACTGGACCCCCTAGGTGCTTTTCCTTGTTCTTAAAAATCTCCTGAGATATTGAGAGTGTCCGAGAAGTGTGCAATTAGTTATGTAACATAATAAAGTACGTAGTCATTAGAGTACATGACAACAGGTATACACCTGATAGGAGACAATAAGGAATCAGTCATTGTTTTCTTATATCCCTTGAAAGTGCCTCAGATTGCAAAGGAATCAAACCAGTCCATCCTAAAGGAAATCAACCCTGAATATTCATTGGAAGAACTGATGATGAATCTGAAGCTCTAATACTTTGGCCACCTGATGCGAATAACTGACTCACTGGAAAAGACCCTGATGCTGGGAAAGATTGAAGGCAGGAGAAGGGGATGACAGAGGATGAGATGGTTGGATGACATTACTGACTCAATGGACATGAGTTTGAGCAAGCTCTGGGAGTTGCTGATGGACAGGGAGGCCTGGTGTGCTGCAGTCCATGGGGTCACAAAGAGTCAGACATGGCTGAGCAACTGAACAATGACAGCATACCTCTGTTACTCTACGAAGGGCTGAGTCCTCAAGTCACATCAGTTAGTAGCTGTGTGCTGGTTTGGGGCTGAGCTCAGAGGCAAGGGAGGGGGGCTGTTGGGGTGCAGATTCTGTTACCAGACTCTCAGGGTTTCAACCCACATTCTCCTGCCTGCTGTTAGGGGGAACCTGGGCAGGTGCTCCCCATCTCTGTGACTCAGTTTCCTTAGCCATCAGAGGACCCTATGGATAGGGCTGTCATAGGGTTCTGTTGGCTGTGTGATGTTATGGACATCAGGGGGCGGGCAGTGTGGTCCCCACCTGGGGAAGCCTTGTGGAACTGAGAAGAGGGGGCTCGTGGGCACTGCGGTGGGACACTCTGGCCTAGCAGTGGAATAGAGACACATCTTGAGGAACGATCATAATTTAACCCATTTGTTTGGAAGGTCGGGATGGTATTTCAGAAGGAGAGAATAGCGTGATGGAGATAGATTTTACTAAAAAAGCGGTATGGTCTCATATTTACTTTCCCTATGGTTCCCCTTCGTGGGAGGTTAGAAGCCATTAAAAAAAATAAAAAGTTTGATTAAAGGCAAGTTTAGTGAGAGTTTCGGCTAGGCCCTTGATGTCGAGGTGCTTTTATGTGGAGCTCTATCTCAGCTGCCTTTGCTTCTGGGATGGAGAGGACCAACCAGCCGGTTTCTGGAAGCAGTATCAGCCCGTGCCATCCAGATCAGTGCCCTTTCCATGATTCCATCTACCTGGCGTTTCCCCTTGTAGATCAAGGGACCCACTTACTAAAGGACAGAGCTCAGGTCAGCTATGAAGCAGGAAACAAAAAGCTGAAATAGACTCAAACACACAGCCAGATATCAAAGTTTACAGACTCTGGAATTGAATACTCTTTAAAGTAAAACCCAGTGAGTCTGTTTTAACATAAGCATTTTCAAAGTAACAGAATTATGGATCTACCCAGAGTGTGAAATTTTCCCATTTCTGTTTAGTTAGCTTTGATCTCTGAAATATGTTGCCTATGTAAGCAATTCACAGTTACTAATACTTAGGCAGTAACTGGGGAGTTATACCCTCAAAACTAAGTGCTGTCCAGCCAGAATTATGTGTGATGCTTTCTTGTTTTGGAAAGGACTTTGTTGTGCTTGGTTTTGTTCAGTCCCTGTGTCGTATCTGACTCTTTGTGACCCCACGGTCTGCAGCAAACCAGGCTTCCCTGTCCTTCACTGTCTCCTGGAGTTTGCTCAGATTCATGTCCATTGAGTCAGTGATGCCATCCAACCATCTCATCCTCTGCCACCCTCTTGTCCTTTTGCTCTCAATCTTTCCCAGCATCAGGATCTTTTCCAGTGAGTCAGCTCTTCGCATCAGGTGGCCAAAGGATCGGAACTTCAGCTTCAGTATCAGTCCTTCCGATGAATATTCAAGGTTGATTTCCTTTTGGGTTGACTGGTTTGTTCTCCTTGCACTCCAAAGGACTCTCGAGTCTTCTCCAGAACTACAGTTCGAAGGCAACAATTCTTTAAAGTCAGGGAAAGTTTGATAAAACATATAGTCTGCTACTGCTGCATTTTATGAATCTGGTGATGGAATCAAGTTTCTTTAAATAACATGAAACATGTCATAGAAGTGTGACATAAGCCCAAAATGTAATAATCCTGAGACTAATCCTTGCAAAGACCAGATCCTGTATTAATGTATTAACATGAGAGCACTGCTGATGGGGCAGGTGAGATGGCTGGGACCCTTCTGTGAAAAACAATAATAACAAAAGCCGAATAAAGCAGCTGTGGTGTTCCAGAGTGACATGATCGCTGTAGACCAGACCTGCTCTGAAGACTGTCGTGTAGGAGGATCATGAGGAATCCAGACAGCCACTGCGCTGATCCCAGTTCCAGAACTGAAAGCCCCATGGAGCCAACACAGACACAAAAATAATTCATTTTACAGCTCAAGGATATGCCTTCTCCCTTGTAAGATTTTCCTCTTTCAGAAGGAGAGAAAAAGCAAACAAAGGCATTTAGAACCTGGTGGGTCTTTTTGTGATAATTCCCTTTTGTACAAACAGGCTGCTTCACTAAATGCTGATTTATGGAGGTGTTGAACACACAAGTAGAAAATGGAGTCACCAAACAATATTTGTTTTTAGATGAATAATTCACTCCTTTTCCCCACATGAGTTTTTCTCATCTGAAGCACTGGCCTTTCAGATTAAATAAATATAATGTTTCAAAAGAATATGGGCATGAATATTCATAAAGACCAAAACAGCGAATATAAATAAAAGCCCTTTTACATAACATTTTATGTTTTTATGAAGACCTTATGGGGTTTTTTTGGTTGTTGTTGTTGTTCTTCTAAAATAACATTATTCAAAGTGATTTTCCAGGACACCATATCCTCTATGGAACCCCTATTACTGCAGCAGTGATACTGCTTTTCTAAATTGTTTCATGCAACAGTATTTTCCTTTACTAAGTGGAATTAAGGTAGTACTTGCTTATGGCACAACCCATTAGCCACAGATTCAGCCTAGCATAATGGGAACTCCTCGGTACTGCCTTTGTCTAAACAATTGGAGGAACTTTAAAAAAGAAAACAATTTTTTAATAGATCGTTTAAGGCAAGGAGATCCAACCAGTCCATTCTGAAGGAGATCAGCCCTGGGATTTGTTTGGAGGGAATGATGCTAAAGCTGAAACTCCAGTACTTTGGCCACCTCATGCGAAGAGTTGACTCATTGGAAAAGACTCTGATGCTGGGAGGGATTGGGGGCAGCAGGGGAAGGGGACGACAGAGGATGAGATGGCTGGATGGCATCACTGACTCGATGGATGTGAGTCTGAGCGAACTCCGGGAGTTGGTGATGGACAGGGAAGCCTGGCGTGCTGTGATTCATGGGGTTGCAAAGAGTTAGACACGACTGAGCAACTGAACTGAACTGAAGGATATACCCTGAGAAATGTGGCCAGTTCATACAGACAGAGGATAGCAGAACAGTTCTTAGTATTTCTGTAGATACGCTATGCCGCTCTGCTGTGCTCTGTTGTGTCTAACTCTTTGAGACCCACTGGACTGTAGTCTGCCTGGCTCCTCTGTCCATGGGATTTCGCAGGCAAAAACACTGGAGTGGGTGCCATTTTCTATTCCAGGGGATCTTTCTGACCTAGGGATCGAATGCACATCTCTTGTGTCTCCTGCATTGGCCGGTGGATTCTGTACTACTGTGCTACTTGGGAAGCCCCTCTATAGATAAGTCAATGTTTTAAATCTTCAAAGTATACGTACATGCAAAATTTAGGTTATCATAAACTGGGAACACAAACGGTGGAGACCTTATCCCAGTTCCTTAAGGGCTGGAGGTAAAGATAGAATGAAACAGCTGACATTTGAGTAGAAAGAAAAAAGATGAACAAATTAAGACTGCAGTTATTTTTACCCAAACAGCTGGTTTAAAAGGGGCCAGTATGTCATATTTGATTGATTACTTCTATTAATGGAATTGTCTGGGTATTCTTACTTTAACTCCTGCAATTACTCAAAGTGGAAGTGCATTGCTGTCTATTTGGTAACACTAGCTACTCAAGGCTGTGACTGTCTGTGAGCATATGACCTTGTAATCAGTGCTGTTTAAATGGCAGTGTACTGTATAATTTAAACCTGAGAGTTAATGAAAGTGAAGCTGATACAATTGAAATAGGAAAGGTTGAGTTTGTGATGTTTGTTCTCGACTGTCTGATACCCACTTGCCAGATGAGAAGGACGAGAAGTCCTTCATTCTCAGGGTGGGCTCGTGGTCCATTCTGGTACACACAAAAAGGGAGCCGTGGAGAGATGAAAATGTTCACAGTCACCTTTGTAAAAATACAAGCTTAGAAAGTAGAAATTTATTCACGACCTTCTGAAAAAAAAAAAAGATTTAAAAATCATCAAGGAGCACATTATTTTTTCTAATCATGTATTAATAACTAGAAGGAGTGAGTAGATGATTGCTAATGGACACCATTTTGCCTGATTGCTTCCAAATGAACATGCTGTTTCCTTTCTTTGCATTCGATGAGAAAAATAATTTTCAAGGAAAGGACTTCATGGCATGAGAACAAGCTCTTTTGGTAGAGCAGATGGATTCTCAAGGTTCTTTTTTATTTTGAATAACATGAACACCCCTGACACTCAGAGACGCTCACCTTATGTTGCCCTGTTCACCTTCAGGGATTAGGATGAAGTAACATTTTAGCTTCAGCAGAAAGATTATGGCTTGTTTTTATGCTGCTTTATGACTCTGGGCAAAATACTTAATCCCTCAGCACCTGGATCTCCCTAATTGTAAGATAAGAAAACACTTGTCAATAGGTCCTGTTTGTCGTGTTTTTTGAGATCATCAAGATATCGATTCTAGGTTGGATGGCGTTCTTTCCGTACACTAACAATTATTTCTGGAAATGTTCTACGTGTTCCCAGTTCTTTTTTCTGTTGTTTCTAAAGACTTTTCCCTGCAATTCCAAGACCTTATGAAGCCTGGGCATTTTGGGAAATGGTTTTCTTAGAAGTCATGCTTACCAATTATTTTGCCAATAGGTTAACATAGTAAGTCTTTGGAAGTCCCAAAGGCAGTGACCTATATTTGAGGTTTTCATTAGAGTAGAACATCATTTATGATACCAGTTGCTGTATTAGTCAGGTTTCTGCTCTGATAATTCTGAATAACAAATAAATCCAAGTGACTTGTAGCAGTAATAGCATATATTCTCTTTCATACTCACTATCTGAAGGAGTGGGATTTGTCTGGTCTCTGTTGGCCCTCCCCAGGCTCGGCAGGTAGGGAACATTCCAGACTTTGTTTTAGGCTCAAGTCTATAACCCAGACCCAATTGAAAGAGCTTTGTTTTTCTGGACCATGAACTTCTCATTGTGGAAAACCAGATATCCAAAAGGGCAGGTGTGGAACTTCGCTGGTGTTCCAGTGGTTAAGAATCCACTTTGCAATGCAGGAGACTCAGGTTCAACCCCTGGTCATGGAACTAAGACCCTCATGCCTTGAAACACCTAAGCCTGCACACCACATCCCCTGAGCGTGCGTGCCAGGACTGGAGAGTCTGTGCAGTGCAAGGAAAGATCTCGCAACACACAACAAAGACACGTGAACTGAAGCCTCTGAAAGCCTCCATTCTGAACAGGTAGCTGTCACTTCAGCACACTTTCTCATTACTGAAAGTAAGTCTCATGACCAAGTCCAAAGTCAGTGGGGTGGAGATGAATACTCTAGCTACTCATCTCCATGGCAAGGGTGAGGTAAGAAAGAACTGTGTCCACATTGCCTACGTTAGGAAACTGAGCCTAACTGAGCCAAGTTCAAGGTGCCCTGTGCTCTTCTTGTTATTTTGACCAAGTGACCACCATGCAGAACAAACCTTTAAAAAACTGAAGAGGTGCTCTGGGAAACAGGAGGATGGTGTGGAAACACTGTCCTGTTTTTCCAGACTCAGGAAACTCCATGCAAACGCTTTAATGACAAGGATGGCGGCTCACATTCAGACAAAGCAGCTTGCTCATTACAGGTGGATTCAGTTCAGTTCAGTTCAGTTCAGTCACTCAGTCGTGTCCGACTCTTTGCAACCCCATAAATCGCAGCACGCCAGGCCTCCCTGTCCATCACCATCTCCCGGAGTTCACTCAGACTCACGTCCATCGAGTCAGTGATGCCATCCAGCCATCTCATCCTCGGTCGTCCCCTTCTCCTCCTGCCCCCAATCTCTCCCAGCATCAGAGTCTTTTCCAATGAGTCAGCTCTTCACCTGAGGTGGCCAAAGTACTGGAGTTTCAACTTTAGCATCATTTCCTCCAAACAAATCCCAGGGCTGATCTCCTTCACAATGGACTGGTGGGATCTCCTTGCAGTCCAAGGGACCCTCAAGAGTCTTCTCCAACACCACAGTTCAAATGCATCAATTCTTCAGCACTTAGCCTTCTTCACAGTCCAACTCTCACATCCATATATGACCACTGGAAAAACCATAGCCTTGACTAGACGGACCTTAGTCGGCAAAGTAATGTCTCTGCTTTTGAATATACTATCTAGGTTGGTCATGACTTTTCTTCCAAGGAGTAAGCGTCTTTTAATTTCATGGCTGCAGTCACCATCTGCAGTGATTTTGGAGCCCCCAAAATAAAGTCTGTCACTGTTTCTACTGTTTCCCCATCTATTTCCCATGAAGTGATGGGACTGGATGCCATGATCTTCGTTTTCTGAATGTTGAGCTTTAAGCCAACTTTTTCACTCTCCTCTTTCACTTTCATCAAGAGGCTTTTTAGCTCCTCTTCACTTTCTGCCATAAGGGTGGTGTCATCTGCATATCTGAGGTTACTGATATTTCTCCTGGCAATCTTGATTCCAGCTTGTGCTTCTTCCAGTCCAGCGTTTCTCATGATGTACTCTGCATAGAAGTTAAATAAGCAGGGTGACAATATACAGCCTTGACGTACTCCTTTTCCTATTTGGAACCAGTCTGTTGTTCCATGTCCAGTTCTAACTGTTGCTTCCTGACCTGCATACAGATTTCTCAAGAGGCAGGTCAGGTGATCTGGTATTCCCATCTCTCTCAGAATTTTCCGCACTTTATTGTGATCCACACAGTCAAAGGCTTTGGCATAGTCAATAAAGCAGAAATAGATGTTTTTCTGGAACTCTCTTGCTTTTTCCATGATCCAGCAGATGTTGGCAATTTGATCTCTGGTTCCTCTGCCTTTTCTGAAACCAGCTTGAACATCAGGGAGTTCACAGTTCACGTATTGCTGAAGCCTGGCTTGGAGAATTTTGAGCATTACTTTACTAGCATGTGAGATGAGTGCAATTGTGCAGTAGTTTGAGAATTCTTTGGCATTGCCTTTCTTTGGGATTGGAATGAAAACTGACCTTTTCCCGTCCTGTGGCCACTGCTGAGTTTTCCAAATTTGCTGACATATTGAGTGCAGCACTTTCACAGCATCATCTTTCAGGATTTGAAATAGCTCCACTGGAATTCCATCACCTCCACTAGCTTTGTTCGTAGTGATGCTTTCTAAGGTGGATTACAGTTGTTTAATTTTATTTGTTTTACTTTTGACTCTGCTAAGTCTTCGTCACTTTTGTGAGGGCTACTCTCTAGCTGTGGTGTGCTGGCTTCCCACTGCAGTGGCCTCTCTTACTGGGGAGCATGGGCCATAGGGCACGAGGCTTCAGCAGTTGTGGCACGTGGGTTTAGTTGCCCTAAACTAAAGGGCATGTGGAATCCTCCCAGACCTGGGATCGAACATGTGTCCCCTGCATTGGCAGGCAGATTCTTATACACTGTTCCACCAGGGAAGTCTGGTTTTTTAGTTCAAAATAAAAAGTTTCAGTTCAATTCAGTCGCTCAGTTGTGTCTGACTCTGCAGTCCCATGGACTGCAGCACACCAGGTTTCCCTGTCCATCACCAACTCCCGGAGCTTGCTCGAACTCATGTCTATCAAGTCGATGCCATGCAACTATCTCATCCTCTGTCGTCCCCTTCTCCTCCCGCCTTCAGTCTTTCCTAGCATCAGGGTCTTTTGCAATGAGTCAGTTCTTCACATCAGATGGCCAAAGTATTGGAGCTTCAGTTCAGCATCAGTCCTTCCAATGAAGACCCAGAACTGACCTCCTTTAAGATGGACTGGTTGGATATCCTTGCAGTCCAAGGGACTCTCAAGAGTCTTCTCCAACACCACAGTTCAAAAGCATCAGTTCTTCGGTGCTCAGCTTTCTTTATAGTCCAACTCTCACATCCATACATGACTACTGGAAAAACCATAGCTTTGACTAAATGGACCTTTGTTGGCAAAGTAATATCTCTGCTTTTTAATATGCTGTGTAGGTTGGTCTGACAGAATGTGGTCAACTGGAGAAAGGAATGCCAAACCAGTTCAGTATTCTTGCCTTGAGAACCCCATGAATGGTATGAAAAAACAAATTTTTAGTTCTAAACAAATTAGACTTGCAGACAGACACTGCTGTCTTTATGTGAGTGTCAGGTGGGAAAAGGGGTACAGGAAACAAATGAACAAATTTGGAGATTATCCTTCACTCCCAGGGATGTGACCTGTTTTAAGAGCAAGGACCGTATATTATCCCTAATAGAGAACAAAATGCCTCATATATTGTAGAGTTAAATACTGGTGAATCAGTGAATATGTGAATGATGAAGAAAGGAAGAGGAAACATATACATAGATGGATACCCAGGTCCAAACAAAGAAAACAAGAGAAACAGAAGGGACCGTGGAAGGGAAAATAGGAAACTGCGTTAGTCATCACTGTCTCAAAGTAGGAGCTGAGGGTTTGGACAGACAGGGCTGGCGAAGACAGCAAGCTGCTTTTGTTCCCCTAGGATACCAGGTTTTTGGTTTTTTTTTTTTACATCTTACTATTCTCTTTGTTTGTGCTTTTAAAAATGTATGATATACCTCCCACCTATTTTAAATAAAAAAAAAGGCACAGTGAAGGTTATTGTTTTACTTCTGATTCCATCATTAATCTCTCTTAACTGTGAATAACATTTTCAGCAGAAGAATGAAAGCTACCCTGTGATTCATGATTTCATCAGTACTCTTTGGAGCCCAGGCATTCCATCAAGGAACATAATATGTATTCTTTCCCTTAATAATATAACATTTAAAGAAATGTTTTCATATTCTGTAAAGATGGAGTTGATATGCAGAAAATATTCTTGGCCAAAAATATCTTTGGAAGAAAAATAAAAACTTTTCATCATTGAGTCTTCAAGGTGTCCCAGAGTTTTTATCCTCAAGGATGGTCATTAAGGATGTTTTAGAATAGCATAGAGTTAATTTCCTAGAACTTCTAAGCATTTTTTGTAGTAAGATGGAGTTCTCCTTGAATTTTGCACAGTTCAATGAGAGATACAACTTGATGGCTCAAATGGACAGTTCAACTCCTTCCTCTGAAATGAGAGCTTCCAACTGGAAAATCAAAACAGCAGAACTGGGCAGTTACCACAAGGAGGAAGGTGTGTCAAATGGCTCATGTCACATGTCAGCAGTAATTGCTGGCCAGGGGTTTTTGGCTTATGTAGTAGAAGTGAAGCTGGAAATAATTTCTTAAATTGATCTTTATTTTAAAATCAAATTGGTCTGGAGACTTCAAGAAATAAGATCTAGTAACCAAGGTGAAGATGAGTAATTATTCATAGTTCACTGATTTGTTGATTAAATCAGTGTCTGTTTAGCAGGAGGCTTTGACCTTGTCCAGTGTCTCCATGTGGTCAGCGTACTGGAAATTCTCTGTAGTCATTGCCACAAAAGTGAGAGTAATGCTGACCGTTGAACCCACCCAGGGCCCATCAGATCCGTGTGGCTTCCAGGCATGCCACCTGGTAACAGGGCAAGGATACAAAGTCAGATGCAGTATTCTGGGGCTCAAGTGCCCGCTTTTCTAGCAAGCTGCCAGGTGAGGCTGCATTCAGGCGCAAGGCCCACAGTTGGTATAGCAGGTATCTGAGCCCCGCAAAGCAAGAGCTGGTTCAGGGTCGTCACGAGTCTGGAGAATAATGGATGTGCCAGGGAGGTTTGCACCTCCCAAAACTGGAAGGACAGTCAGGCAAGACAGGCAACAAACTGGAGAGAAGTGGGAAGACTGAGTACACCCAGGCAGAAGTCATCAGACACCCATAGGTTAGCAAATGCACTGAGCACGCAGTTGACTCTGAGGAACTGGTTTAACTTTCATGGACGAGGGTCTTTCAGTGTAGCTGTGATGGTTCTCTACTCTCAGGTATCCTCGTTGAATATAAAGATTCAAATTCCAGTAATGAGAGGAGGTTGTTCAGCAGGGTGATTAGCTAGAGGGTGAATGGGGATGTTATTTTAGATGGGAGGTTGGTGGGCTTCTCTCTGTAAGGTGATGCTTGAGGTGTAAGCCCTGGATGACAAAAAGAGGCCAGTCAAAGGAAGACCAAGGGAGAATACTTGGGACAAAAGAACAGAAAGTGCGAAGGCCCTGAGGTGCTGAAGGAATGTCAGTGGGACCAGTATGGAAGGACTGAACATGGGGTGATGGGAGTTGGTGAGATATGAGGTTGGGGCTTCAGCCAGAGCAGATCAGCAGGAAACCTTATCGGCATGCCGAGGACTTTGAGTTTTTCTTCGTCTTGTAAAAAGCCAGCGGTGGGATGTACACAGAGGAGGAGCAACAGGGTCAGATTGAACATTTAACGGATCCCTTTGATTGCCGCCAGAGTTAGCTGATGCCTCCACCACGTCCTATAACTGTCATTCTTTCTTTCTGATGAGAACATTTAAGATCTACTTTCTCCATGACTTTGATGTCTGTAATACAGTGTGGTTGACCATAAATGTAATACTGGGCTGTAATACAGTGTTGTTGACTGTAAACGCAATACTGTGCTTATTTCCCCAGGACCTGCTTACCCTTGAACTGCACGTTTTGTGTCCTTTGACAAACGTTTCCCCATTTCTCCACCCCAGCTCCTGGGAACTGCCATTCCACTCAGTTTCTACAAGTTGGAATTTTTACATTCCACCCAGAAGTGATATCATATATATAAACAAAACATCAGCGTCTTTCTTTGTATGATTTATCTTACCAGCATAATGCCCTCATGTGTGTATGCATACACATACTTATAGGAGATCTGTATATACAGATATGAACCCCTCTCCTTTGGGAAGACCTTGAGAAAGAAAGAGGAAAAAGAGGAGAAAGTTAAACTTGAAAACCAGGCTGATCATAAAAGGGACACTCAAAGAAGCCTTAATACACTGATGCACTAGCACTAAAAATCGGTGACTAAGGATTTCCCAATTAAAGACCGTTTTTACACTAAAAATATATTCACACTAAAAAAATATATAATAGTGACTCAAAGTAATCTTTATGTGTATGATCAAAGAACAAAATAAAAAATACTGGTCTAGATGAGTTCATGGCAAGGTCAATTGGATCAAGGAAGATAGGGAGATGTCTTTAGAGATGCATGGAGTGAGCAGATGCAAATAGTATGAATGTGGTTGGGGTCATATTGGGATGTATAATGGAGGTTTTCATGCAGACAGCAAATATTCATGGAACACCTATGAGGTGGCCACCATTGGGGGCCTAGGCACTGGGGTCTCTGCTGTGAGTGAAACAAGTTCCTCCCCTTATGATGTCATTTAAGTTTCACTGAGGGAGAAAATGAACAAATTCAGAACTGTTGGTGTTATGGGCTTCCCAGGTGGCTCAGTGGTAAAGAATCTGCCTACCAGCACCCGAGAAGTGGTAAATGTGAGTTCAACCCGGGTCAGGAATATCCCTGGGGAAGGGAATGGTAACCCACTCCAGTATTCTTGCCTGAAGAATCCTATGGACAGAGGAACCTGGCGGGCTACAGTCTGTAGGGTCTCAAAGAGTGGGACGCAACTTAGCAACCACAGCAACAACAAATAGGTATAAACAAGTAAAGCAGGTGACGAGGACCAGGGTGTGGAAGGAGTGGAGTTGCTGTTTTGTGCAGGGCAGTCCCTGAAGGCAGGTAGGTAAGAGAAAGTGACAGTTGCTTTAGTCATGTCTGACTCTTCACGACCCCATGGGGTGTAGCCCACCGGGCTCCTCTGTCCTTGGTTTGCCATTTTTCTCCAGGGGATCTTCCCGACCCAGGGATTGAACCCAAGTCTCCTGCATTGCAGGCAGATTCTTTACCGTCTGAGCCACAAGGAAGCCTGGTAGGTAGAATGATACTTGATCGAAGACCTGAGTGGGAAGAGGGAGCCTGGGAGAGGGACCACAGCAACATCCCTGGCAGACCCCAGAAGCAGTCAGGAGGCCTTAGATGCTGGATCCCAGCAAGGGCAGGCGGGGGCAGGCAGAGTGGAGGGCAGGGAGCCCACAGGAGGATGGGCAAGATGTTGCCAGTCCTTGGGAACTGCCTCTGAGTGAAACAGGGAGCCGCTGGAGACTGTCAGAGAAATGATAAGAGTCTGTATATGCACTGGGTCTAGAAAGAGATGATATTTCAACGGACCAAGAAGAGACAGGACCATCTGAGAATGGGGAACGGCAGACCTAGAGGCAAGAGCACCTGAAGCTCACAGTGAGGGGATGATTTGGGTGGGCCAGAGCAGAGGATGCTTCCAGAGCAGAGCAGGGGTGAGGATGAAAACACCTCCAGACCATATGGGTTCCACGTGACTTTGTAATCACAAGAAACCTTGGAGAGACGTGTTCAGAGCACAGGGTGAACCCGAGGAAATGTGCATCTAAGGAAAACATGAAGAGGCTTCTGCAGTCAGAATCACCAGTCCAGCAGTTGTATGTGGGCTGGGTTAAAGAAGGGAGGATGCTGGTGGGAAGTAGACCTGTGAGAGCATTACTTGAGCAGTTGGATAGGGGCTTCCTATCATGCTGCAGTGCTAGCCTGTAAGGAAATTCTGGAGTCGTGTGGTGCATCCATTTCTATGGGATATTTTGCTACTGCCTAATAACTAAGATCATGGCATCCACCCCCATCACTTCATGGCAAATAGATGGGGAAACAGTGGACCAGCGGCTGACTTTATTTTTTGGGGCTCCAAAGTCACTGCAGATAGTGACTGCAGCCATGAAATTAAAAGACGCTTACTCCTTGGAAGGAAAGTTATGACCAACCTAGACAGCATATTAAAAAGCAGACACATTACTTTGCCAACAAAGGTACATCTCATCAAGGCTATGGTTTTTCCAGTAGTCATATATGGATGTGAGAGTTGGACTATAAAGAAAGCTGAGTGCTGAAGAATTGATGCTTTTAAACTGTGGTGTTGGAGAAGACTCTTGAGAGTCCCTTGGACTGCAAGGAGATCCAACCAGTCCATCCTACGGAGATCAGTCCTGAGTGTTCATGGGAAGGACTGATGTTGAAGCTGTAACTCCAATACTTTGGCCACCTGATGCAAAGAACTGACTCATTGGAAAAGACCCTGATACTGGGAAAGATTGAAGGCGGGAGGAGAAGGGGATGACAGAGGATGAGATGGTTGGATGGCTTCACCAGCTCAATGGACTTGAGTTTGAGTAAACTCTAGGAGTTAGTAATGGACAGGGAGGCCTGGTGTGCTGCAGTCCCTGGGGTCGCAAAGAGTCGGACACAACTGAGCGACTGAACTGAACTAACCTGAAAAAGTAAATAATGTTTCCACTCCTATAGGCTTGGAACGATGCCTATGGTGTATATATAGTTCAGTGATAAAAGCAAATTTCAGAGTAATGCATATAAGAGCATCCCATTTAATCCATCAATAAAACCTCTCGTGCATGCATGTGTGCAAGTGTGTATGTATGTTTGTCTCTATGAGCTTGGTATCAGTCAGGACCATCCAGGCTGTGCTTAGGGGCCCAGGTCTCACCACCATCAAGGGTAATGGCTCACTCACATGCTCACAGACCCAGGTGGGTCAGTCGAGGGGATCTGTCCTTCCTTTGCAACCAAGACTGGGAGGAACTCCATCCAATGTCATGTTTCCACAATTGCCAGGGAGGGAAGGGACTTGGGAAATGGTGCATTTGCTTTTAAAGTTTCCACTCACAAAGGACATGAATCATTTCTGGTTATGCTTCACTTGCCAAAGCAAGTCACATGGCCTCAGCTAATTTCAAAGAGATGCTCAATGCATCTCTACTATGTGCCGAGAAGGAGGAGAGCTAGAACTGTCTAGAAAACAGTTATGATTGCCGGGAGTGGGGAGGAAGGGGTGGAATGGGCAGAAGGGAGGAAGGATGCTTTCTCTGGGGAGAGTAGGGAGGGAAATTGTGGAAGAGGGTTTCCTACCAAATGGAAAGGTATTGAGCCTGCCCAGTGGCCATGACAGCAGAGAGGAGCAGTCAGATGCCAGATGCTGGAGTTCAGCAGTCAGAAGACTTTCTTTTTTTTAAAGTATGTATGTGATGGATTGTCAGAACTGATTCTCAAACCTTGATGCCTGGATTAATTGGAGAGGAAGGCGTCCTGATTTGAACTGAGTTATATCAGGTAAGAGGAACAGGTTTAAGAACATAAAGGACAGTCTCCTAGTTGGTTTGAAACTTGTGGAGCTTGAAAGTCAAGTGGACCTTCAAGGGGAAGATAATGCATGTCTTGCAAAAGGCAGATGCTGGGCCAGAGTTAAGAGAAACTCTCGAAATGATTCTGTTGAGATGAGGGCTGTCTCTTCAGATCCGGTGCTCATGTGGGTTTCCATGCAGTGTCCAGAACTGGATCAGTCCTCCTCTCCCTTCAGGCTTTGGACAGAGACACATCCAAGAAAAATCAGTGGTGGAAATGTCCCCATGGTAACATGGATCCCAAGTGCCTGCATTCAACATTTTGGAGTTTATACCCACCCACTTTTGTAGGTGTGCCAGATCCATTGTAGTTTTACATATGGCCCTATTTGAAGTTGTTTTGGAAAGCAGGCTAAAAAGAAAATAGAGTCCTTTGGGATTCATAAAAAGTGCAGACTGTCCTACCATGGGTCTTGAAATGGTACTAGGCTCTCTCCCTCCAGTCTGCCGAATGCAGCTGGGCATCACTCCCTGAGCTCCCAAAACTTGGCTCCTGTAATGCTGCCACTAAAATCCAAAACTTGATTGAATATGGCTTGCTTAATTGACCTTTAACAGTTTCATTTTGTCATCCAAAAGTGAATCAAAAACCAACCGCCTCTATTTTTTTCCATTTGGTTACTGCAGATAAGCTTGCCGCGTGCTTGCATTTCAAAGCTCAAACTGTTAGCAGAGTGTGTATTAATTGAAATCACATTCAAGTTTAAAAGCTGTCCAAAATTAAGCTGTTCAAAAGTTTTGTTAATTTCAAAGAAATACTAAAAGATTTTGCATTAGAAGAAAAACACATAGTTGACAAAGAGGTTTGCCTTTGTAATTGTCAATTTTGATACCTGAAAATATTCATTTACTACCTCGGCAACCCACTCCAGTATTCTTGCCTGGGGAATCCCATGGACAGAAGAGCCTGGTGGGCTATGGTCCTTAGGGACACAAAGAGTCAGACACGACTGAAGTGACTTAGCACGCACATAGGATATAAGGGTTTGGCATAAATCCTACGTGTAGAAATACAAATACCTTGATTGAAAGTCTTTCCTGTAAAGTTGCTGGATACTGGGGATCCCAAAGTAGGTTGAACTTTCTCATTGAGCTGGGATTGGGCAGTAGCTATTTTTCTCATTCTTGAAAAAAACTTTCCCCTGTAGCTTCGTAGTTCTCAAGCAGAGGCAGTGTTATGCCCTGGAAGACTCTTGACGAGGGCGGGAGACGTGTTCAGTTGTCACAGCTTTGAAGGTGGAACGTTATTGGCATCTAGTGGGTCAAGGGCATGGATGCTGCTATCATATCCTGCAGTGCAGGGTCCATCATGAAGAATTCTCCAGCCTCAGGCATCAGTAGTGCCGAGGCTGACGCCCTGCCTAAGAGAATCTGCACGATTACTTTTTGATTGTAAAGCGTGTTACCAGGTCCCGTGACGAGGCAGGAGGGGAATCGCACCTGGTGTCCACCCAGGCTTCTCTTTGTTAAATCCAGAGCAGACTTTTGTCCATGTCCTTCTTGTGAGTTCACACCATATGAACTCCTGCAGAACAGCTCTGCCGCGGCTCTCTGTCCTTCCCACTGTGTTGGGCTTCAGGATTCCTTAAAGTAACCTGAGGGCATCCCTGGTGGCTCAGCAGTAAAGAATCCACAGGAGGTGTAGGAGACTCAGCTTCCATCCCTGAGTTGGGAAGACTTCCTGGAGGAGGACATGGCAACCCACTCCAGTATTCTTGCCTGGGAAATCTCGTGGACAGAGGCGTCTGGTGGGCTACAGCCCATGGGGTCACAAAGAGTCAAACACGACTGAGTTACTAAACAACATCAGAATAACCCAGGTCATCCTGTAAAAGTGGGACAAGCTCTTTCCTTAGCCTCACTTGCTTCTTGGGTGAAGACCTGTGTGCTGAATGAAGCTCACCAAATCCTCATGTTCCCTGTTTTTCTGACCTCGGTCTGGTGTTTTTTCCACTTGATTTAGCACCTTTGTATCCCTTTTGATGTTCTGCTGCTTTTGTAATGAAAATGGCCTGTTTTATTACCTACTAAACCATTTTCTTTTCCATTCCAAACTTTCCTCTAAGCTGGTTCACATTGATTTTTTTTTTTTTATTGAAGTGACATTCACATAACATAAATTAGCCACGTTAAAGGAAAGAATTCAGTGGTTTTTAGTGCATTCACAGTGTGTGCAATATCCAGCTGTCTAGTTTCCAGAACATTCTCCTCAAGCCGTTTGCCTATTGAGAAGTTAATTCCCATTCCTCCTTGCCACAGCCCCTAAAAACTACCAATGTGCTTTCTGTATATGAATTTTCTTATTCTGGATACTTCCTGTAAGTGGAATCATACAGTATGGGGTCTTTTGCCCTAGCTATGTTCACCTAATCTAATGGTTTTGAGATTCATCCACATTGTAGCCTGTATCGGTACTGTCTTCCTTTTCAGGGATGAATAGTAGTCCATTGTATGCACGGCCCACGTCATTTATCCTTTCATTTTTAGATGAGCATTTGTGTTTTTCCTTCTTTTGAGTATTGTGGATATCGCTGTTACGAACATGTGTGTGTACATGCATTTGTTTGAGTACTTGTTTTCAGTTCTCTAGGGTATACATTTAGGAATGGAATTGCTGGGTCATATAGTAATTGTATGTTTAATCTTTGAGATTCCTTCAGGGAATCATCTCTGAGCTGCTTTATCTTATTAATTTCATGTTCTTGCTCTTTGTATCTACTTCAACTAACTCCCCACAGGTGGCAGCCATCCATTCTCCTGGGGTCTATTCTTAAAATGCTGTGATTAAAAAAATGTAGAGAGTACTGGTATGTGTTCTGTAGCACAGATACTAAACTATGAGAGTTTAGAACCAGCTTTGTATCCATGCCCATGAGGTGCTCAGATTCACCTAATGTCTGCAATGATTTGAATGTCAAAACTGGAAATCCTCAATTTTTGAAAAAGAACCTTTTTTTTTTCCCCTCCATCACAATAGTTAGTCCTTTCTTGGGACCCAGTGGAGCTGTTTGCACATGCCTTCTTGTTCTGTCATAATATTGTTTCTTGAATGGTGGTGGTTCCTGGGGGTCTGTGAAGCCTGTAATGGGAAGGAGAGAGGGAACCTTAGGAACAGGGATGCTCTGTGACTCTCACTGCCCTTCTTCCCCACCTGCAGGTGTCATTCTTCCTCTTCATCATCTTCGTGGTGTACACCATGCTGCCCTTCAACATGCGAGATGCCATCATCGCCAGCGTCCTCACCTCCTCTTCTCACACCATCGTGCTGAGCGTCTGCCTGTCTGCAACCCCGGGGGCCAAGGAGCACCTGGTCTGGCAGGTAGGTGCACCTCCGCCTCTGCACGGCAACCTTCCCCATCCCTCCGGGGATGGGGGAAGCACCACACACCTGCCCCAGGTGTGACTGTTGGCTAGTACCTGGCAGGTGCCCTGGGTCTGCTCTCCGACACTGACTCTGAGTATTGCTAATGGGTAGCCAGTTCCCCCCACTCTCTGCCGGTGGAATAGGCAGTCACTTAGCAATCAGCACCGGTGAATATTGGAAATGGCAGTTCCATTTTGCTGATTGATTGTTAAAAGCTGTTATATGCATTATAATTTAGCACTCTTATTTTTAGAGTGAAGCAACTTATATAATTAAATTCATGATTCCTTCCCATCTCCCTCTCTGAGAGATATCCAAAGCCCCGTCTTTATAGAGGACAAAAAAGTTCTCTATTTCTTAATCCTCTGGAAAGCCCAAGGACATACAAAGTAGTTTCTTAAAATGCTTCAGCAGAAAATTTAGCTTTAGTGCTAAATGGCGTTTCCATGAAGCCTTTCTATTTAATTAGTTGAAAGCATTTAAAAAGCCATTTAATTTCCTGTCGTGTACATTTGTAAACACGAGGGGCAGTGGTTTGGGCTGATTCTTAACAGTCTCTTTTCTTAATCTATAAAAAGCATGTTTTATTTTGCTCTGTTGGAATCAAATGTAACAAATGCAGCCTGCATTCAAAACGCAGTGGATCTGAGAGGAGTGGTTACGAACAGCAGTGTTGTTGAAAAGGGGATTTTAGACGTGGGTCTCTTCAGCCCTGTGGGTCTGAGAAACCAGTTTGTCCTTCACTTGGTGGCTCATTTTCTTTGGAAACTTGAGGTGGAAATGGAGACCTACCCTTGGGTCTGTAGTAATTGCTCTTAGTTGGAAAGCTTTCCAGGGACCCCTTTTCTCAATACTCCTCTCCTAGTGCTCATAACAAACATGCATTAAAAGTAGGCTGAGCATTTGTGAGACGTCCTTTGTGGGCACTGAGTGAGGGGAAAGCTCCTGATTTAGCACTGCGGGTGTCAGCTTCACAGTGACTTGTTTGGATTTTACTAAGAACTGTCCACTCCAGGCAGCAGAGGAAACACTTTCTTCCCCGTGACCGAGCACAGTAGACATTTATCAGTAACCTGCATCATCAGAGACACACGCAGCGGCTGATCAGTAACTAATCAAATGAAAGAAAGAAGGTGGGTGTTTTATGAAAAGAAGAAATAATCCAGTCATGCCTGGGAAGAGGTGAAAGAAATGCTCTTTTTTACCTGAGTTCTGCCTCAGCTTTTACTTGTTTTTTTTTTTTTTTTTCCCTGCATTTAGGAGCCTCCCATGAGGATATTCATGAGACATTCCTCCCATAAATTCCATTCTTTCATCCTCCATTAAGTAGAGTCATTAAGCTCCACCTTAGGTGGTCACATGCAGGTCAGGGTGATGGGTATGTTTTATGTAGGAATGAGTACATAATAATTTATGTAATAATATTATGTAACAATAACAATTTGCTTTGCCAGTTTACACTATAAAAATCACTGCAGGAAAGTCCTGGTTACACAGGCAATGGGGCACACAAACATATTTCCCAGCTCACGGCATCTTCCTGGTCTCGGGTTACCTTGGAACACATCCCTTGAACATTTTGTGCTTGTTTCTTCTGCCTCTTCATGAATCAAGGAAGTGTCTGCTCGTGCAGATGTAATAGAGAAGATATCTGGGAGATGAGGATGGTGATACCTGCCTGTAAGGATCAAATGGGGTTAAAATAAAAGGAAAAAGGAAGTGATTTGCAAAGAACCTAGCATATTTTAGATATCAAGTACTGTGTTGAGTTTTTTTTTTTTAAGCACAGTTATTTTCTTGCATTGGTTAAAAAAAAATATGGTAAGGATGTAATCTTAAGTTTTTATTTTCTCAATTTCCAAAACCAACAAAGAAAAATACTTCTTATCACTGGACAGGCAGACATAGGATGATTCTAGAATAACAAAAGAATAAAAATTCTTTATTCTGTCGTATTTCATATAAGCATAACATTGAAAGAAACAGAAGAATAAAAGGTCAGGTTTCCATCCCCTCAGAAACAATTTCACAGCGATTTCAAGAGCTGAGAAAGGCAGACTCTGCCGACGGCTTTCAAATGGAAGGTTCATAGGTAAACATCAAAGTAATGAAGTAGAAGAGTTTTAAGTGCATTTGGCCACTGCCAGAAATAGAACCTAAAAATAACACTGGTTTGAGATGTGAGGAAAACATTTTATGGACTCCCTTTTATGAAAAGTGTATAAAAGACAGAATGCTGTAGAGTAGATAGGTATATTGCTCTGGAGTAACTGTTTGAAGCAAAACTATTTAAAATAAAGAATATTGCTCTGATATAAAGAATAAGGTACCCATTGATGGGGGCTTCCTGGGTGGCTCAGTGGTTAAGAATCCCCTTGCCAATGCAGAAGACCTGGGTTTGATCCTTGGGTCAGGAAGATTCCCTGGTGAAGGCAATGGCAACCCACTCCAGTGTTCTTGCCTGAGAAATTCCACAGATACATGAACCTTCCAGGCTACAGACCATGGGATTGGAAAAAAGTCAAACATGACTGAGCGACTAAACAATAACATCCCATCCTTGATGATCAGTGTCACCTTACCTTTAACACTCCAGAGAAACAGTGCATTTATTTAACATGGGTCCCTACTAATCATTTTTTGTTTCATTTTATTTTTTGAACACCCGCAATCCATTGATGGTATGTGGAAGTGAAGTGAAAGTGTTAGTCATGCAGTCGTGTCTGACTCTCTGCGACCCTGCGGATTGTAGTTCTCCAGGCTCTGACCTTGGGGTTTTCCAGGCTAAGCTACTGGAGTGGGTTGCCATCTCCTCCGGGAGAATCTTCCCGACCCAGGGATCAAACCGACGTCTCCTGTGTCTCGTGCATAGTAGGCAGATTCTTTGCCTTGTGAGTCACTGGGGAAGCCCCATTTTGATTCCCATGTGGCCTCAGACCTGGTCAGCAGATGTCCCTCTGAGCTACTTATCCCTGTGATTCTTTGAGTATCTCCTCAATTTCCAGCACAAGTTGTTTTGGTCTGCTCTTGTGCACTCCCTGGAGAAGGCAATGGCAGACCACTCCAGTACTCTTGCCTGGAAAATCCCATGGACAGAGGAGCCTGGCAGGAAATATACAGAAAATATACAGAAATATCCAGTGTACCTTTCCTGCCACAGAAAACTGGCAGGAAAGGTACACTGGGTTGGAAATGAAAATATCTGCACGAAGTCATGGTGTTTTCACATGTCAGCAGATATGAAAACTAACCGAGGGGTAGAGCATGCGACCTCGCCTTGGAGTGCTGTCTCCCCAATGGCAGTGGAAGGACCAAAAGCCCAGATATGGCACAAAACGTTCTTTATCAAAGAGAACCAGGGCTCCTTGGGGAGATGGCTGCCTTCAGAGCCAGGGCAGGGAGGGCTCAAAGTGAAAATGAAGTCACTCAGTCCTGTCTGACTCTGAGACCCCACGGACTGTAGCCCACAAGGCTCCTCTGTCCATGGGATTTTCCAGGTCAGAATACTGGAGTGGGTTGCCATTTCCTTCTCCCGGGGATCTTCCCTACCCAGGGATCGAAGCCAGGTCTCCTGCATTGTAGGCAGACACTACCATCTGAGCCACCGGGGAAGTCCAACAGGGAAAAATATTTAGCTCTCGTGATTCTTAATGTATTCATTTATTCTATGAATCTGTGTGTGCAACCAGTCTCCTGTTTCAACTGTCAGCCCCTCCCCCTCCCCTGTCACTTGGCTTAGCTTCCCTCTCTTCACCCCGCCATCCCACCATCCCCCTTCCAGGCTCCAACACCCTGTCCACGTGAGGCTGTCCTTCCCCCATCTGAGGTTCCGTCCCCTGTACTTGATTTTGCCCTCTGTGGGTACCCTGGACGCCTAGCCCAGCTTTGTCACCTGGGGTGGGTTTGGCTTCCTTCCCGCGTCACCTGTTGGTGTCGATGCGTCTTGGCAGCGCCTCACCTGAGGGCTTGCTTGGCCCTCGGTTATTCAGGCCGGAAGGAGAAGGACAGGAACGGAAGCGGAAGGGGCTGGGCCAGGAAGAGGAAGACAGTGGGTAGTTCCGGACGGACGTGACTATGGAAAAGGAAGAGGTGCTTTTCACTTCGTCTTGGTGCTTCTCTGTGCACTGCTCTTGGCCCCTTTTCTTCTCAGTCTTTTTAATCTTTATTTCTGAACCAGATTTCAAAGAACAGTTTTTCTGGAATATGAGATTTTTTTAAGGGAGTTTAGACTGAAGCGACTTAGCAGCAGCAGCAGACTCCCTTAATAAAAAATGGAATGCATGGTTTCGATATGAGAGAAGACTTACAGAGAAGCCCATTTTGTACTATGTAAAGAGGATACTTTGTCTATCATAAACTTAACATAGGCAGCAAAAGTTCTTTACAATTCCTGATTAACACGAAAATACAGATTTTATCTGTATCAGTAGGATAGCATGCATCTGCCTGAAAGTTTCATAAAAGCAGCAAGGAGTCTTTTTTTGGGGGGTGCTTATGGTTGTATCCAGGGAAAGGGAAACTGAGGCTGAGAAAACAACATGAAACCTCTCACCTCATGCCATGCTGCCTACCCTCTGCTTGGGCCTTAGTGGGGTGGCAGTTATGCAGTTATTAGGTAAGATTAGGGAGCTGGGAAGGGGTCTTGCCCCCTAGACAGGTCAGCTAGTCCATCAGTCAGGAGCCTGGTCCAGCCTGCAGCCTGCCCTTATGTAGCACTTACTTCACTTTGTATATGTGCATTGCGTCAGTTCTTTTGCTAAACTTCTATAGGTCAGCATCACCAACAGCAGGATACGGAGCTATCCTCAAGGAATTTCCAAATATCCCTATTTACGCATTAACAATATTGCATTTTGTGTTTGAAATTTACTTGTTTCTTACATTTTCATGTCCGGGGTCTTCCTAACATAGTTTGAATTTTCATTTTCTGTATGTTTAAATTTCCCATGAGAGAGGGAGGGATTTGAATATAGATTTCTTTTGCAAGCAGGTTATATGAGAATCCATATTTATTAAAGAAGATAAGCTGAACAGTGCTTACTGATTTTCCAACAGGGTTACTCATTTTTTAGAGAAATTTTATACACTTTCATGCAGTGGAAACTTTAATGTATTTAAGTTGTGACACAATTTAAAACATTTTAGTTTGGACCTAAATTAGAAAATGTAGCCTGTTATCTGTGGCACGTGTGCAGTTGGGAGTAATGCAGATTTATTACATAACTGACTCTTTTCCAGTATAATTCAGGAACTGTATATTGGAGTCTGGGGTTAAATTGTATTTAGGATCTAATCTGAGGAGCTCAAAGGAAAAACAACAGGTTACCAGCTGCCCAGTTTCTGGCTATGGAAGAAAATAATTGTTAGGAATTTGGATTTCTGTTCCTACCGTTTATCTTTAGAGAAGCTCGTGATAATATTTACCACAAGTGGGGAAAAGAGACTGTATCACTGTTCATTTTGTGTAGCATTCAGCTATTGATTGAGCGTGATCCATAGGCTATTTTAACAGGCTCTCCTTTATCCGTTCTAGAGACATTGTAATTTGGAAGGAGTCGGGTAAGCATAGAGAAGAAGTAAAAACAAAAAAGTACCTACTGTGACTAAGTCTTAAAGCAAATCAAGATGCACTTCACAGTTCTGCCCTGGTTCCACCTTCCCGTCCTTTCCCCAGCTGGACAGATAAGCCCCATTCTCCTCTCAGTGGCAGGAACTTCACACCATCATCCCATCAGAGAGTTTGGTAGGAAAAGTGAAGAGCAGAATAGAAATAAGCACTTCCCTACAGGATGCCAAATCATTTTAAAATGCTCTGGCAATTTTAAGGACGTTTGAGGGAACTCTCCTACACTGTTGGTGGGATTGGAAACTGGCGCAGCCACTGGGGAGAACAATACTGAGGCTCCTTAGGAAACTAAAAATAGAGCTACCATGTGATCGAGCAATCCTACTCCTGGGTATTTATCAGGAGAAAACTACAATTCAGAAAGGTACATGCACCCCAGTGTTTATTGTGGTTCTCCTTGCGATAGCCACGACATGGAAACAATGTCCATGTCCATTCACAGATAAGCAGGTAAAGAAGATGTGGTCCATGTACACAATGGAATATCACTGTGCCATCAAAAAGATGAAATGATGCCATTTGCAACAGCATGGATGGACCTAGAGATTATCATGCTAACTAAGTTATGATACCACTTATATGTGGAATCTGAAAAAATAATACAAATGAGCTTTTTTACAAAACAGAAGTAGACTCAGACATAGAAATCAAACAGTGGTTACTGAAGGGGAAGGGAGGGGAGGGAGGGATAAATTAAAAGTTTGGGATTAGCAGATATACACTAGTAGTTTAGTTGCTAAGTTATGTCTGACTCTTGCTTTCCCATGGACTGTAGCCCACCAGACTCCTCTGTCCATGAGATTCTCCAGGCAAGAATACTGGAGTGGATTGCTGTTTCCTTCTCTGGGGGATCTTCCCAACCCAGTAATTGAACCCAGGTCTCCTGCATTGCAGGCAGATTATTTACCGACTGAACAATGAGGGAAGCCCTATATATAAAATAGGTAACCAATAAGGACCTACTGTATAGCACAGGGAACTATATTCAATATCTTGTAACAACCTATAATGGAAAAGAATATGAGAAAAAGTATATAAATTGAATCACTTTGCTATACCCCTGAAATTGACACAACATTGTAAATCAACTGCACTTCAATAAAAAAGAGAGTGTGAAACAGAGAGGCTTCATGTTGGTGATTATTTGACTGTAATGATGGAGTGAGACCCAGGTTTATTTTCCAAACTTTGTGAGACTGTTTTGGGGGAAGGGATAGAAGAAACAGGTAAAGGGAAGCCCTGTCACACTCTAAAGTTTGTCTCAGAGATTTGATCAAAGGAACATGAAAAAGAAGGGTTTCTCTAAAAATGAAAAATGCCATCAATCACCCAACAGCTGTCTCTGTACTCTTCTTGAACTTGTCATCTGAGTTCTATGCTTTCTGTTCATTCAAAGCAATGGATTCATGCCAAATGAGACTCCTCATTAGAGACTGATTAAGTGTTAGCTAAATGGCACATTCCACTGACTGACATCTTAACAGGTGGCTTTCCTAGTACTTTCACAAACCCATGCATTTTTGTTACATGACACACAAAGGTCTGAGGTGCTGTCTGTTTCGAATGTTTATTTTTGAGGATGTTCTGTGAAAGATACTGATTGCTAGTCATGAACTATCAGTGGTGCTATTTAAAACCCTTAATGGACAATGAAAAACTTAGCCACCCCTATAGGGAGTCACACAAGACAGACTCCCTGTGTACTTCCAGAACAAATGGTGACTCTATTAAGTTGTGTGAACTTGAGAGAATAATATATATCTGAAGCTGGACTTAAGGGAGAACTTTCCTGTGGTTCTAAGCTATCTTTAAAGAGTAGAGAGCAGCCCACAGAGTTGGTACATTTTTCATAGTACACATAGTCACAGGGAGACATTTCAAGGAGAGACGGGCTGGAGATGCTCCTAGTTATATGTAAAGTGAGACTAGTGATGATGACTTTTTTCTAGGGCAGCAGAGATGATTGAATGAGATGATAAATGAAAAGGATTTAACTGGGCCGAGTTCATGGTTAATGCATCAGTTAGTAATGCTCAGACACTGGGTCCTGTCTGACCCTTTGCTACCCCATGGACTGTAGTTCACCAGGCTCCTCAGTCCATGAGATTCTCCAGGAAAAAATACTGGAGTGGGTTGCCATGCCCTCCTTCAAGGGATCTTCCCCACCCAGGGATTGAACTCGGGTCTCTTATGTCTCCTGCATTGGCAGGAGGATTCTTTACCACTAGCACCACCTGGGAAGCCAGTTAGTAAACAGAGTGTTAATAATAATAACTGCATGGTGATAGACTTACAACATCCTCATTATGTTATTGGAGTGCAGCAGACCAAACAAGCTGGGAGCAGAAGAAGGGGATATATTAATACTTTGTATACATTTTTGCATCAATAATCATAGTGTCACTTCAATGAGAATGAGGTACATCAGTTTTTACCTCCCCTTGGAGTTTCACTTTCAGGTTCACAGTACCTGGTGAGAAGGAGGTCCCAGCTGGAGTCAGCCAGTTCAGTTAAACTCCACCCAGCAACCTCCTGAACTTCCCCAGTGGCTCAAAAGATAAAGAATCCTCCTGCCATGCAGGAAGCACAGGAGATGCAGGTTCGATCCCTGGGTCAGGAAGGTCCCCTGGACAAGGGAATGGCAATCCAGTCCAGTATTCTTGCCTGGACAATCCCGTAGACAGAGGAGCCTGGAGGGCTGCAGTGCATGGGGTCGCAAAGAGTTGGACACAACTGAACGATTATCACTGGCAGCTGTGAGATCCTGCTGGCCAGACTCTGGGTTCATCACCTGACTTCTCCTCAGCAGCTCCTGAGTGTCTTGACACAGGTGAGAATAGGAAATGGTGGACAGAGAGAGCACTTTGGTCTCAGGTGGAATTTGGGTTTGGATTTGGTTTCTCCCACTTTATAGCTGCACATTTTGGACTGAAAGATGGACCACCAAGATCCCTTCCCAAAGAAAGACTGGTTGTCCAGCCTTTGAGGGTATTGTTAGCAGCAGACTTTCAGATCTTAGCCTCCAGGCTGCCTCAGCTTCACAGAGCCGCCTGCCCAAGTCATACCTTTCCATGGGTGGCCCACGTCCATGACTGATTGAGTGGGAGTATAAGTTCTCTGTCCTTTTGGTCCAATGCAGGACAATTCTAATTTCAGCTCCAGAGTGTCTGTGAGTCTGTCTGGAGTTGTCAGACTTGCATCCCACCTCAGCTTCTCCCTCTCCCAGGTCCCCAGTCCTTCCCTCCACTTGGGGGTTGAGCCCAAGAGCACTTTCTGATAAACACTCAGCTGTGTTTCATATGTGCCTCCTAGAGAATCAAACTGTGACATCGCATAAATTTGACCTGAGTCTTGAGTTGACTCAGTTTTCTCATCTCTGAAATGGCAGCAGTTAACACCAGCCTCCCTAGGTAATTGCTGGCCTTGGTGCTGATTAGATTACCTGGTGTATAAGGAAGAACCTGTTGTCAGGCTGGTCAGTCCAGCAGCAGCAGGGGTAATGTCTTCTGCTAAGTCTAAATGACCTTTACAGGCGCTCAGATAAATGGAAACATAGACATACTTTGAGGATATATGTTAATCAAAGTCCAAATGATCTCTGGAACGTAAGTTGCATTGTACATGTCTAGGACCCTCAGAGCCCAGGTCATGTCTGGTTGACCATCCGTGGTGTGTCCTGTGCAGACTCAAGTCAGTGAACCCCATCCTGGTGAGATGCTCAGAGGCCACACTACGCTGCGAGTGAAGCTCAGAAGTTCAGCTAATACCTGAGGACCTGTGCTTCTGTAGGTTAATGGAACACCTGATTTTGGAAACCCAAGACACAGCTCGCCGCTTGTCAGGAGTGAGGGAGGAGTATGTAGGATCACTTGCCAGCTAGACATCTTGAACTCTTTCTCTGGAGTGTCATGTTACCTGGAGAAGCCACTTCTGTTCCCCAGCCCACCTTGGGGATTGCTCAGCCAATGGTACCTGAATCCACTGGATCTGACCACCCTGCAACTCAGATTTATGGTCCTGGAGATGTGCCTGTATACAATTCCATCTCTTTGTATGACTGCTTCCACTCCCTTGGTTGAGATACTGTATTGACTTCTTGATGCTGCTGAAAAAAATTACCACAAATTTGGGTGTTTTCAACATCAGCAGTTTCCTAATACTGCTGCTGCTGCTAAGTCACTTCAGTCGTGTCTGACTCTGTGCGACCCCATAGACAGCAGCCCACCAGGCTCCCCTGTCCCTGGGATTCTCCAGGCAAGAACACTGGAGTGGGTTGCCATTTCCTTCTCTAGTACATGAAAGTGAAAAGTCAAAGTGAAGTTCCTAATATTGGACTTCATCATTTCACAAAAATCAAAACCAGTTTGTGGCAGAGGTGGGTCCCCTGGAGGCTCTGAGGAAGAAAGCTTTTGTGCCTCTTTCCTAGCTTCTGGTAGTTGCCAGAAACCCCTGGTGCACCCTGGCTTGGGGCTCTGAACTCCAATCTCTGCTCCATCTTTATGTGGCCTGCTCTTAATGTCTATGTGTCTTGCCTCCCTTCTGTCTGTCTCTTATTGGGACCCTGGCCATTGCTTTTAGGGCCCACTCTGGTCATCACTCTGATGATCTCATAGCGAAATCTTTAATTTAATCATACTTACAAAGATCCTTGGGTACCGGCTTCCCAGGTGGCGCTAGTGGCAAGGAACCCATCTGCCAATGCAGGAGACATAAGAGACTTGGGTTCAATCCCTGCATCAAGAAGATCCCCTGGAGGAGGAAATGGCAACTCACTCCAGTATGCTTGCCTGGAGAATCCCTGGGACAGAGGAGCCTGGCAGATTGCAGTCCATGGGGTCACAGAGTCAGGCATGGCTGAGTGACTTAGCACATCCTATATGCCATTTGCCAGCATAGAGACCCTTACTCCAAAAAGGGGGCAGTATGCTGAGTTTCCCAGTGGGCATAACTCAGGGACCTGTGTTCTCAGCCCACTTCCAATACCAATCCCCACGGCTGGACAGCAGGTCCGCTCCTCTCCTGCATGGCTTGCTATAGACCCTCCATGCGTTCTCCAAGATCAGAGTCTGTGGGGTTCCCCTTCTTTTGACTGCTCAGGTATTTCTAAGCTCTATGGTGTGCAACATACAAAGATACCTCCCTGGATGATATTTATGGTAACACAAAGCAAAACTAGAAGAATTTAGAATGAGGAAACATATGGGAATTCCACTCTTATTTAAACAGAACTCTCATCCATACGGCAATCAACAAGGATTCCTGAGGATCACTTACAGATAGGTAGGGGAACTAAACATCTGGTGTCATTGGCTCTTTGCCCCATTGCAAAAAAATAGGAGATATGGTCACATTTTTCCAAAAAGTTGAGATAAAAGGTTTCAGAAGGTTTTCATTGATTATGTGTCTTCCAGCCACTTTGAATTTTCTCATTGCTTCTATTAATTTTTCATTTGATAATCTTAGAATTTCCAGGTATATAGTCAACATCATTTTCAAGTGAATCTCCACTTTCGGATTTTTAAATCCACCTTTTCTTTCCAGTTGCACTGTTTAGTACCTCCAGAAAAAAACTAGTATTAATGTGGTGGGCATAGACACACTTGTCTTTTGTGTGTGTGTGTGTTTTAAAGTAGGGTTGATGTTTGTTCCTTAAATCAGCATGCTGGCTTTTGGGTTAAGTTAAATAAATATTATAATCTGAAGGATGTGACCATTTATTCTTCTTCTGAGACATTTTCTGTCTTCATTTCCTTTAAACAATAATCTTGAACTTTTTCAAGAGAATTTTTTTAAGGAAAGTAACCCATGGGCAAGATTGTATGATTTCTCCCCCTTTATATTACTGAACTATTATTGAATTTTTGGAATTAACTCAGTATGTCATGTCGTGTTTTTATCTAATTTGCTGCTTGATTCTTTTGACTAATAAATTGAGGGATATTGAATCTCTTTGAACAATAATAAGAGCAAATACAGGCAGCATTGAGGGGTGCAGGGGTGACTCTGGCTGCTTCATTCATGGTTGACCCCCTTCCCTTTCAAATATTTAGATTAGAGAGTGTTCCCTTTTACCATGCAAATTCTCTGTTTAGATTTATTTTCTTTTCTGGAGTGTTTTTCTCAAGGATTTACTCTTATAAGTACAGTCTCTTTTATCCAAGGTTGCAATTATATTTTGTAGCATTCAGGGATCGTTTATCATGAGATTCTTTTCTGTACCCTCTGTTCTTATGTTTACTTTTCCCTGGTTAGTTTCTTATTCTTCAGATTTGTCCTATCTATAGAAATCTGTGAGTCATCAAGCAATTTTAAAAATTATTTTCCTTTATTTCTCCAAAGAATGAGTTTGGAATGTGCTTGTTATTTTTATTGGTTCTTTTTTTTTTTTTCAGTTTTTTTCTTTATTAATTTTCTTTGTTTTTTATTTTTTGGTATTTTGAACTTCTCGTGTTAGATTGTTAGATGCTTTATCCATTTATATGTTTTCTCTCTTATTTATTTATATAGGTACTGAGAGCTATACGTTTTCCTCTTGAGTCTGCTTTAGTGTTAGTGTTAGTGTTAGTTGCTCAGTTGTGCCCGACTCTGCGACCCCATGGAATGCAGCTCATCAGACTCCTCTGTCCATGAGATTTTCCAGGCAAGGATACTGGAGTGGGTTGCCATTTCCTTCTCCAGGGGATCTTTCCAACTCAGGGATCGAACCCGGGTCTCCTGCACTGCAGGCAGATTCCTTACCAACTGAGCTACAGTAGAGAAGGAAAAAACATCGCTAGTCTGCCTCCTCCCGCCGCCCAAGAGAGACAAAATGTCTGACACTTGCAGACTACCTCCTCTAGCTCTGTGCTATATATGAGCTCATCATCATTATTTTCTAGATATTTTGCTGATTTGATTTGAATTTCTTTTTTGACACAAGAGAAACTTTTGCTGTGGTTTTATTTTTAGATGATAGAGGATTTTTCTCTTCTGCTTTTTAAAAAATTAATGTTAGCTTCTTTTGCATTAAAATTAGAGAGTTTTTTTTTCTACTTTTTAGAATTTATTGAGTTTAGCAAGTCTGAGTTTGCTAATCTAAGGTCAGCCTGAATTTCTCCTTTTTTAAATAATAGAATTGACATTTCTACCTAGTTTCCCAATGGACTTCATTATTTTTGAAATCCAACAGCTTTCCTTAAATTTGATATTTTATTAAAGCTTTGCATTTAAATCTGCTGTTTTTCAAAGTGCCCTTTTAATATATGAGCTACACACTACTACAGCTATGCCCGTCATTCTCATCATTAGCTCCTGAACTCTCGGAGCACTTGAAGGGGTGGATCACTGTATTAAATGTCACCCTAGTCATAGAATTCTTGTAGCCAGTGGAGATGCTAACTTCCCGAACCTCCTGCCTCAAAGTGGGATTGCTTCCTGCAATCCTCCTAGGGATGCCCCTCCTTCTCAAGCCCCATCTCCTGAACACTCTGAATCCAGGAGGGCTCCCACCAGTGTTCCTGCAAAAGCAGAGACAAGGCTTCCACAGCCCTCTCACCTTGAGGCACATCTCCACGTTCTTTCTGAATCTACAGCCCCTTTTATGATCTCTCGTGGTGTCTTTTCTTGCTTTCTTACCTCTGGTCCTGCCTACATTCATTAGCTTTCAGACCCACTTTGGAGTCTGGAGGTTCTATTGATTTTCTTATTTTGTTGAAGATACAAATTACTTCTGCATTTCCTATGCTTTTCGGTGTTCTGGATGATTTCTAGGAAAAGAAGGATAATTTTTATCTTTGTGGGTCACACTGGAAATGTTTCATTTTTCACCTTTTCTTGGGCTTCTTAAAAGTTCACCTTCTCTACTATATCTGAGCCTCAAACTCTGATCAAGACATTGACTAAAAATGGGAAGGAGAAGAAAAGGACAGATAAAAGATAAAACGGAGTTGTATTGTAATGTGGAATATTGTTCTAAGATTCCTAGCCAGGGGTTGATGTATTTGCTCTGGCTGCTGTAACGGAATAGCATAGACTGGATGGCTTAAACAGTAGGAATGTGCTTTCTCCCAGTCCTGGATGTTGGCAGTCTGAGATTAGGGTACCAGCCTGGGTTCTAGTGACGGCTGTCTTCCTGAGTGGCAGGGAGCTACCTTCTTACTGTGGTCTTACACGGTAGGGAGAGGAGAGAGAGAGAGAAACAGAGAGGAAGGGAGCATTCTCTTGTCTTTCCTCAGGTCTGTGTGTCTGTATCTGTCTGTGTTCAGTCACTCAGTCGTGTCCAGCTCTTTTTCAACTCCATGGACTGTAGCCCACAAGGCTTCTCTGTCTTTGGGATTCTCCAGGCAAGAGCACTGGAGTGGGTTGCCATGACCTCCTCTAGGCATTTTCCTGACCCAGGGATCCCACCTGCATCTCTGGCATCTCCTGCATTGGCAGCTGGATTCTTTAACCACTGAGCCATGTGGGAAGGACACTAAAATCAGGTCAGATCAGAGCTCTATTCTTAGGTCCCCATTTAATCTGAATTCCTTCCTTACTGTAGCCAGGCTGGGGGGGGGTGGTTAGGGGCTCCACATGTGAATTTGGGGGGGCAGACACAGTTCAGTCCGTAACAGTTGGTTTGTCTGGTTTACCGCCAGTTTAGCAAGTCTGAGATGCAGACATCCCCACTCTCCTGTCTCACTGAAACTGTTCTGTCGGGAGGCAGACCTGAGTAGACCAGATGCAGAGTTAAGTGGTGAAGGGACCTGGGTCCTGGGCCCTCAGGGACCGGTGGGGAATCGGTGATCTGGAGGTGACGGCTGAGGTCGTGGGGACCCTCCTGATGTCCCCGTGCTCTCCTGCTTGGTGCTGTTCTTACACTTTTCCACAGGAGTCCTCACATCGTATGTTAGGATACGTTTTTGTCCATGCCCTTCTGTCACACGTTCCCTGGGCCATGAGAGGAGCTGTTGAGATCTGTGGCAGCAACCTGAGCTCTTTAATATTTGTATTTGTCCCAGCTCTGAGGGTACCTAATGTTAAGTGGAAGCCTGAATGAATAGATGCATGCAGGATGGGATGATGGGCACGCACACGCACAACCAGATGTAGAGACAGTGTAAGCACCCACGTGCCTTGGACGACACCAGCGAGGGTGGTGGTGGGCAGTTCTTTCTCTTTGCGCCGTCTCTAGCATGACCGCTGGGTGAAAGAGTGGCGTCCAAGAGTCAGAAAGTTCCAATGGCTGTGACAGCCTCAAACTTTCACTTTATCCTTTTATTTTCTTCAAGATAAGTCAGATCCTCACTTGAATTTTAGATAAGTTTTAAATCAGACTTAACGTCTTAACGGAGATATCAGAAGAAAGACGCAAAGATGATTGAAGAATTAGGAAACCAGTTACAGAAAGCAAGGTCCAAAGATCTGGGGTTTCTCATGATTGTCAGAGAAATGAGAGGAAGTTGACCTGGCTCCACTGATAGTAACATAATCCAAGGATGAATAGACTGCATTGAGCAGCCCCTATGAGCTTTGTCTCTGGACACATAGAAGTCACCATATTTCAGCTATTTAAGAAGACAGAGAAGGTCACTGATTCGGATTCCATTAATGGAGAAATAAAGACATTTTCAGAAATCCATAAGACACCAAAGACATTAATTTGAAGTAAACTGCATTACCCACATACCCGAGGAAGTATTGCACTTAGTGCTTCAACCTATGGGTTTTAATGTGATCTAAACCTTTGATTTAAGGTTTATTAATAGGTGAAAGACTGCTTCTCTTGATTGAGCAGAGAGAGAGTTCTGTAGGCAGGGCTAGGCTTTCATATGGAAGGCCTTCTAGTCTTTCCCCTCCAAAGGGTGTCTGGATTCTTAGGAAATTCTTCTTATCAAGGGGTGGAAGTCTTGTGTGCCAAACACAGAGGTTCCTGAGTGGACCAGTCACTTCTGGGCACATTTGGGCACGTGAGGTTGGAAATGATGGTTCTTGAGTCTGAGGTGGATGGATCCCAGCAGAAGAGGAGGTGTGGCTGGAAGAACCTCGCCTGTGCAGGTGAGATGTACTGCCATTCCTGTTGTCCTTTGGCAACCCTGCAGAGCTGGTTCAGTAAGAATTGGTTCAGTTGAGTATTTTCATTACCTCCCTTAGAAAAGCTTCTCAGGGAAGGTAGGTGGGATGAATTGGGAGGCTGGGATTGACATATATACACTGCTATGTATAAAATAGATAACTAATTAGAACCTACTGTATCGCACAGGGAACTCTACTCAGTGCTTGTGTTGACCTGAATGGGAAGGAAATCCAAGGAAGAGGGGATATATGAATACATATGGCTAATTAACTTTGTTGTATAGAAGAAACTGACAAACCAGTGTAAAGCAATTATACTCCAATAAAAAGAAGAAAGAAAAGTTTCTCAGCGGACTCTAGGACTTGGGGACAACAATATTGCGTTGACTCCAACAGTGAGCAACGATATTGCGTTGACTCTGACAGTGAGCAACAGTATTGTGTTGACTGTGGCGGTGAGCAGGCGTATGGCGTCGGCTGTGACGGTGAGCGGCAGTAGGTGAGTGGCAGTACTGCGTCGGCTGTGACAGTGAGCAACAATACTGCGTTGACTGTGACGGTGAGCAACAGTATTGT
>NW_024070204.1:6144095-6270760 GCF_014754425.2 Oryx dammah
ATTGTGTTGACTGTGATGGTGAGCGGCAGTACTGCGTCGGCTGTGACGGTGAGCAGCAAGACTGCGTTGCAAATCAGCTTCCCCACACTTAGTTTTTTTGTTGTTGTTGCATGATTTTCAGTGCATGAAAATCCATTCTGGGCATTTCCCTCTCCTGTGGTTTGCCTTTACTACTTATCTATCAGCTTTCTTGTAATTTTGAGGAATTTTGGTCAGTTTTTTCGTACAAATAAATCTTCATGTTGATTTAGTTTTCAGAGCAAAAACTATCATTTTTAAACAAAATTTAAAAATAAGTGTGCAGACTTAACAGGTCTTCCCTTCCCTTCCCTTCCCTTCCCTCTGGCTCATGCGGAATTTAAAGAATTTTGTGGACGTGCTAGTTGTGTAGAAATTTGACCCTGGTGTTAGATTCTTAGAGAAAATCTTAAGAACGAACTATTTTGAGCTTATCTCTTGGATCAATTGAAGATTCTCACTTATTTGACATGTTTTAAAATCGAATACTTATAACATCTGTTAAAAAAAAAATGGTAAAAAGTATTTCCGTTTCTTCCCAGGCCTTTTGATGTGCATATAACTTAAGAATCAGTTTGATTATCTCTGGCTTCGGGTCTCAGGAAACGTTTGTCTTCAGTATTAGTCAGAAGTCACTTTCCTCAGCCCTTCATCCTGCCTCCCCTGCCCTGGATGGCTCCCTGACTCCTGGGGAAGCTCCAGGCTGACCCCCAGCTCTCCAAAGGATCATTCTAAACCTCATGCCTGCCTTCATACTCCTCCAGGGATTCTCTTTCCCTGCAGAACAAGTAACCCAGATCTCCTGGGACAGCAAAGCAGGCCCTGTACCCCCCGCAGCCTCGCCCCACCCCTTCCCTGTGGACGCTGAGCCCTGCAGATGCTGAGTGACTTGCTGGTACCTTGTCCTGCTTAGTCTCCTCTCACTTCAGGGCTGTCACGTCTCTTTTGTTCTGTCTGGAGCGCCCTGCAGTTATCACCCAGTCAGTCCTTGAGAATGAGCCGGTGTCCCCCAGAGAAAGTCCTCCATGGCCCATGAACTTGTCCCAGGAGCCCAGTGGTCATGCTCCTCTCCTCTCAAGTTCACTGGCTCTCTTTTCAGCCTCCTGCACTACCGGGATACTCCTTATAAAAGGCATTTGTCTTTTCTATCTCCGGGCAGGCAGATGCTTCCCAGATAGGTAACGTGCTTCTGTTGCACCTAATCTTATGAACCTCAAGTTATAGAACTGGGAAAACTTACTTTTTGTGTGATGTCCTAGCAGAAGTTGAATTCTTTCATAAAGTATTTTTGCTGAATCCCCCAGAACTAAAAGATGGTGTTTCCCCTTTTCAAAGGCAGCCTGATGCATAATACTGAATAGAATGGAACTGCTTTCATTTTGGAGCCTGAAAGATTTGAGCTCTAATCCCAGTTGTGGGTGAACTGGTTATATGAATTCGAGCAAATGACTTAGCTTCTCTGAGCATCTGTTTACTTATCTGTAAAGAAGGCCAATGATAGAACTGGACTGAGGATTAGAGACTGTGTGTCTGTATCCCTAGCTGAGTGTTTGGCCTGTGTTGTGTTCAATAAATGTCAGCCATCCATTAGGTTATGGATTTCTGGATTTTCTCTCTCTGGCCTATTTTTTGTTATTTTTCAGTTCTACACACGTAGTCAACTTTTAACATTAGGAGAGAATTTATTCCTGAGGTGTTTAGATGGGTGAAAATGCTCTACATCCAGAAAGATATCCTGTGATGATAACTTAGAACAGTTAATGGGAGAATTGTATAAACCTAGGGGGAACCATTATAACCAGGATTGTTGCTGTTCAGTTGCTCAGTCGTGTCTGACTCTTTGCAACCCCAGGGAGTGCAGCATGTCAGGCTTCCCTGTCCTCAACTATCTCCTGGAGTTTTGCTCAAGTTCACGTCCACTGAGTCGGTGATGCTATCTAATCATGAATAGATGCCTGAGGGATGAGATAATGGACACATGTATGCACGACCAGATACAGAGGCATCATCGTAAGCACCTGGGTGCCTTGGACACCAGTGAGGGCGGTAGCAGACACTTCTTTCTCTTGAACCCATCTCTGAGTGTGACTGCTAGGTGAAGTAATGGTGTCCTTTAAAAAGAATCAGGAGGAGGGGACCACGGCCCCAGCATCCACAGACTTTGAGTTTATCCTTTTGTTTTCTTCAAGATCCTCACTTGAATTTTAGGTAAGTTTTAAGTCAGACTTAAAGTCTTATAGAGGAATCAGAGGAAAGACTCAAAGATGACTGAAGAACTAGGAAACTAGATATGTAAAGGGAAGTTCAAGGATCTAGGATTATTCATCATTGACAGAAAAATAAGATAATGTTAAACTGGCTTTAGTGATATTAACACGATCCATAGGAAGAACAGCCTGAATGCCTGAATCGAGCAGCCCCTGTGAGCTTTGTCTCTGAACCCAGAGAAGTCACCATATTTTAGCTATTTAAGGAGGCAGAGAAGGTCACTGATTTGGGTTCCATTTTAAATGAGAAATAAGGACATTTTCAAAAACCCTGACGACAACAAGGACGTTAATCTGAAGTAAACTGCCTTAAATGTATCTCAGGAAGTTTTGTCAAGTAAGTATTGTATTGTACTGAGTTATAACCAGCATAACCTCTGTCAGTTAGATCAACAATGAAATGTCCAAAACTGTAGAATACCATTACGTAGTATGGGAGGTGATTTAAGAAGGAGCTTTCAAAACTAATTTCTTTAATAACAATAATAACTTTAAATTGTAGTATTTTTACAAATCAGATTACAATATTAATAAATCTGTTTCTTATAGATTTAGAGAGTCTATCAAATTAATGCCAATTGTAAGTTCACCAGCCTGTGAAGATGTTATTTGAATAACTGCTGCATTCCAGCCCTTTACTAAGTGCTTCCAAAACGAGGATGATTTAAAACAACAATAAAACCTCAAGCACTTTAACATCTACTAGGAGATGTAAGTAACATTGAGAAATAAAAATATAGATTCATAGCAATTTACATGGGGTGGTGATTGTGTCCTCAGTGATACAGTTCTTCACCAACAATTCATCATAGTAAGACATCTACACTCCTAGATTCTGCATTTAGAGCTTAGAGGCTGAGGGACTTCCCTGGTTGACCAGTGGTTAAGACTTTATCGTCCAGGACAGAGTGTGTGGGTTCAATATTGAGTCAGGAAGCAAAGATCCCTCATGCCTTGCAGCCAAAAAGCTGAAACATAAAACAGAAACAGAATTGTAACACATTCAATAAAGACTGTAAAAATAGTTCACATCAAAAAAAAAAAAAAAAAAGAAATTCTTTAAAAAAGAAAAAAGAACTTAGAAGGTGATTTAAAGTAATGGCAGGTCTCTCCTTCACTCAGTTGTGAGATTTGTTAGTTGGATTTACAAGTATTACCATGAACCGCAAAGAGAGGCCTGTGTATGTTCTAGAACAGAGGTTCACAGTCTTTTTCTGGGAAGGACCACAGAGTAAATATTTTCAAATTTTCAGGCCATCTGGTCTCAGTGGCAGCTACTCAGCTTTGCTCGCTGGAAACTGCAGACACCTATGAACAACATGAGAGCAAATGGATGTGGCTGTGAGCCAATAAAACTTTATTTACAAAGTCAGACTTGGCACATGGGCTCATTCTAGAATAACAACTGGCAATCCTAGTTTCACTCTTCACTGTAATAATAATTCCTTGGCCCACAAAATCTTTAAATGCCTGATATTTCACTTCTGTTCCCATGAACATAGTTTGCTGTTTTGCAGAAGTTTATAATATGCCACTCCCAAAGCCACCCTTCTCTTAGGCCTCCACTTTGTTCTGTGAGCTGCATAAGAGGGCTTGCTTGCATCACATGCTTAATGTATATGAGCTGGATTTTTATTTCAGGGGTCTCAGCACCCCCACTCAGGATGTGAGACGAGGATTTTCATTCTTTCCCATCTCTGGTTTCTGCAGTGCCCTGGATGTGTATGAACGTCACTGGCAGGATTTTGAGCAGATGCTCCAGGGCCCACAGGACACAGTTAGCATTTTCAACCACGTGTCACTGACTGGGAAATTCACATGTACATGCCATACATTTTTTCAGCTCATGGGGTCCTGCTAAACATTTCCCCCCCACCCCCGAGTCTTCAAAAGAAGAGAATAAAAATGTCTTGGGACATATGGATTAGCACTTCTCCCACCTTGTATCCTGGCGGGGTCTCTGGTTTAAAGAGACAGGCAGCTGTTGGTGAGGTCGGACTGCACATTTTGCTAAAGGATCGTTGATTCTTTACGTCCTATGCATTCCTACCTCTGCTTCTCTCTCTCCTTTTTAAAATTAAGTCCAAATTGAGGGAGAGATCAAGGGAAGATCAGAACCTTCTTAGAAAAGACACAAGGGTTTTCATTCCATCATTGGTGGGGTTCTTCCCAGAAATCTGCTTATTCAGCTGTGAGGTTTTACTCTCTTGGCTGAGAGCTCCCCTAAAGCTGCACCTCTCGTGTGATTCCTGTATGTAGCCAAGGCTCCTGACTAGTGTGCAGGATACAGTTACATAAGCATCAGTTATTTGACCCCTTTCCATTTGCAGCTGTTTTCATTTTGCTTTTCCTAGAAGAATTCTCAGTTATTTAGGCTTCTGACCCCGTCCCCTCTCAGGAGGTCTTTAAAAGATTGTTGAGATACTTTGTTTAGAACATCTGAAAATTTAAGGTGCAGAATTTTCATGGTCTGCCCAAAGCTGGCATCTAAAAATAAAGTGTACGCTGACTGGCAGCTCGAGAAGTGCCCAGATCAGCAGATGGTGTGAAATGTAAGACTTGTAAAATGAAAATATATGCGGGAAAAAACAGAACTCTTCCCTATTTATTGAAGGTCTGATGGGAACACAGGCTCTTGGTAGACACACTGGACTCTTAGGTTGGGGGGATGTTGGAGACACAAGGAGTCTGAGTTCTAGCTGGGCACTGGAGGAGATCCCGCCTGAGCTCGTGAGGATGAGACAGGAAGGCGTGGTCTGAGAACGAAAGCAGTGTTACACGCAGGGTCCATCTCGGACGCCGCAGGCAGGCCCGGTGTGCCCGCTGCCTCCCCCATCAGTATGGAAAGAAGCCTTCAGGTGCACCCCGCAGGCTCACCCCTGCCTCCGCCTGTCCCCCATTTCCCATCAAAGCCTTGTCTTGTGACAATGGTGATGCTGAAGGCACCCCTCGAGCAATGTTGATGATGTGAGTCTGGAGGAGATACGGTGTGTGATGGAAATTGAAGACAGAGACGAACGCAGTTTTGTCCGATTAGAACATGTGACAAATCACTGAAGATGAGACTTATTTTGAATGGATGAGTCGAAAGGTGATCTGCGGAAGGAAAAACCGGGAGAAGCAGAGAGACACAGGATTTCTCATGACAGAATTTGAAGGATTTTAGGTGTCTTGCAGAGGATGAGATGGTTGGATGGCATCACTGACTCGGTGGACATGAGTTCGAGCAAGCTCCGGGAGTTGGTGATGGACAGGGAAGCCTGATGTGCTGCAGTCCACGGGGTCACAAAGAGTCGGACATGACTGAGCGACTGAACTGAACTGAGGTGTCCGCAAATTGCATGTGATTGGTTTGAACTGGTGCTGAATGATGACTTCTCCCAAGCAAGAGCGTGTGCGGTGTGTCCACATCAAACAAAAGCAAAACAATGATATCGACAGAAACTCCTCTCCCTTCATGTCTTTTACTGAGAAATGCATTTCCAGAAAATCGGTTGATGATAACTAATGGATGAATATTGACTATTTGATTGACCATGAGTTAACTAACCTCTGCTTTCCCAGGCATCTTGACCCAGTCAAACACTCCCCTGCAGAGGGGAACCTGAGCCCGGGTGTGGGAGCAGGGCCTCAGGGTTGCCCAGCTTGTAGATGGTGAGTGTGGACCAGATTCAGGCGCAGGCCCCTCACCGCTGTGGGTTTTTTTGAACACTGTCTCCCACCTCCACTGTTGTAAACCATTCAGTAGAAAACTCAGCTTTCCCAGAGATTGCATCATGAAAGGATGCTTGAGTGTTCAGTCGCTTCAGTGGTGTCCAACTCTTTGTGGCCCCATGGACTGTAGCCCACCAGGCTCCTCTGTCCATGGGACTCTCCAGGCAAGAATATGGAGTGGGTTGCCATGCCCTCCTCCAGGGGTTCTTCCTGAGCCAGGGATTGAACCCGAGTCTCCTCCATTGTAGATTCTTTACTGCTGAGCCACTGGGGAAATGAAAAGTTAATCTTAGGTGATTCTCCTGACTTTAATGATAGACTGAGGAGGAATTAGATTTTTGACCATGAGGTTTATTATCATTTACATGAAGGATAGTGAAAGCATCATGAGAAGAACAGGTCTTTTCAAAGCCTAAGGGTGAACTAGACCCACTGTTGATGGCCTGTTGTATCTGTAAAGCAGGCCTCTGTATACAGGATCACCTTTCCCAGCAGGGACAGGTGAGAACAGGAAGATGGGGACAGAGGCGAGAACTCTGGCCCGGGACCCTGGGGACGTGGTAGGTCCAGTCCACCACTGAGGAAGCAGCCTGTGAGTCTAGTCCTTGTCCCCAGGCTAATGACCTCATCTGTGAATGAGGGGTTTGGAGAAAACGATCCTAATTGTTCTTCCAGCTTTATTCTTTCTTGATTATGTAAATGAAGTGCAGAGCATCTATGTAAAAACTATTCTATTACATGATGAAAGGGAAGAAAGATCTGACCCGCTAGAAACTAACAGGTTTCCGGTGCTGTTGTGGTTGGGAAATGGGGCCCAGGCATTTGTTATGAGACAGTGTGGAGAAAATCCAGTTAGAAGTCTTGACGATGGGGTTCCAACGGGAATGACTTCAGTGCACATTCTTTGCCCAGACTCAGGCAAAAATCTATTGGAGTTTTTTTTCTTCTTGCTTTCTGTATTTGCTTTTTTGATGAAAAAGAAGCCCCAAACTCAAGAATTACAATCAGTTTACCCTGAACAACCTTTGGAAAATCAGAAACCTGTATGTGAAACGAGTGTGACACCCTCGAGCCAAGACCTGATGTGCAGGCAGCAAAGTGATACCACTTAGGCCCCCAACCTTAAGGACCACGTCCTTGGTCCCTCTGGGGAACCGTCTTGAGCTCTTCACTCAATGGCAGCTTCCAGAACTGTAGGCTTAGTGACCACGTAACCTTTCTTCATTTTGTATCACTGTGCTGCTTTAAACTCTGACTCAACAGTTATCCAGCTGAGAAGCAGAATAGCATCGTTCTTTTTCTTTTTTTAATGATTTTATAATTTATTTATTTATGGCTGTGCTGATTGAAAATAAAATAAAATGATTGGTTTTGAATTATTTTATAATTTATCTGTGGCTGTGCTGGGTCTTCATTGGCTGCATGGGCTTTTCTCCAGTTACAAAGAGCAGAGGCTGCTGTCTAGTTACAGTGCGCGGGTGTCTCTTGTTGTGGAGCACAGACCGTAGGATGCACGCACTTCGGTAGGTTTGCAGCACGTGGACTCAGTAGTTGCGGCTCCCAGACTCCTGAGCACGGCTCAACAGCTGTGGCGTGGGGGCTTAGCTGCTCATGGCATGTGGGATCTTCCCAGATCAGGGATCAAACCTGTGTCTCCTACTTGGCAGGCAGGTTCTTTACCACAGAGTCCCCCAGGAAAACCTTTGTATTTCTTTTAAAGGCATCGATATTGTACCATATAAAACAGATGTACTATAAGTCTCTCAAGTTATTCTAAATTGTTGATTAGCCCAGATAGGAGTCTATCGATATTATTGATCTTTTCAAAGAAGCAGGTTTGATTCTTCTTCATTTTCTCTATCATTGCCTGATTTTAATTTCATTAATTTTTGCTCTAATTTTGTTACTTCCAGTCTTCTGCTCACTTTGTGCTTAATTTTCTCTTCCTTTTCTACTTTCCCAAAATGAAATCTTTTGTTATAGACATTAGATCTTCTTTTTTAACATTTAAATGTAATGCTACCAACTTCCCTCTAAACACTGCTTTTGCTGCATCACACAAATTTTAATAGGTGGAATTTTTGTTTTCACTTTCTTTGAAATATTTTTAAATTTCCCTTAAGATTTGTGTTTAGTGATGGATTATCTAGAGATATATTGTTTAACTTCCAAATATATGGGGACTCTTCCAACTACTTTCCTGCTACTGATTTATAGTTTCATTCTATTCTGGCCTGAGAACATACTTTGTAGGATCTGTATCCTTCCAAGTGTGTTAAGGATGGTTTTATCACCAGGATATGGTCTGTTGCAGTGACTTTCCCTTGTATTTCCGAGAAGACCGTGTTTTCTGCCATTGTGAAGATGGCGTGTTCTATAAATGTCCACCTGATTGGCGGTTCAGCTCAGTGTGAGGTTCACCAACTCTCAGACTGGATTTGCCCTTTCTGTTCTATCAGCTTTTGTCTCATATATTTTGACTCTGGGCTTGTTGGATATGCACTTGGGGTTATTATGTATTATTGGAGAATTCATCCTTTTCCATTTTGTAAAGTCACTCTTTATCCGTGATAATCTCTCTTGCTCCCAAGTCGGCGTTATCGAAGTTAATATGACTGTGGCAGCTTTGATTAGTATCAACAGGTATTTCAAACAGTGTTCTTCAGGAAAACAGAAGCTGGTTGAGGTTCAGGAGCACATATCGTATTAGAATCCGCTTCTTTCAACCTTAAATGTGCATTCCAGTGTCCGTTAGGTGCAGTCTTCCCAGGTGGCTCAGTAGTAAAGAATCCACCTGTCAGTGCAGGAGGTGCAGGGTCAGCCCCCGGGTCGGGAAGACCCCCTGGAGGAGGAAACGGCAACCCACTCCAGTGCTCTTCCCTGGGAAATCTATGGACAGAGGAGCCTGGTGGGCTGCAGTCCATGGGGTCGCAAAGAGTCGGACACAACTTAGCCACTAAACAACAACAGCCACAACGATGCACTAGGTGCAGACAAGTACTGTTTGAGTCCCCTTACGCGAGGTGCCTGGAATAGGCAGATTCATAGAGTCAGCAAGTACAGGAGTCGGGTGGGGAGTGAGGACGGGAACGGGAGTTAGTGTTTAATAGGGACAGTGTTTCAGTTTAAGAAGGTGGCGCGTTCAGGAGGCTGATGATGGTGAGGGCTGCCTAGCAACGTGAACGTACTTAGTGCCCCTGAACTGAACAGTTACATATGGTTAAAACGGTGTGTTTTATATTATGTGACTTTTACCACAATACAAAGTATTTTTAAAAAATGACTGAGGTACACTCAGGACTCTGAGAGACAGAGTTAGGAGCGAGTGAGCTTGCTGCTCTTTGACTCACGCTTTCCCCCTCCCCGCACAGTCTGACGCCTGCTCTGCGAGACCGAGCCCCCCTGCAGAACCCGTACTCCCGCGGAACCAGGGAAGAGCGCGGACCTACACACGGTCCGGGTCTCTTGTGGCTGCCGTAAAACATGACCACGAATCTGGTGGCTTCAAAGAGTGCAGTTTTCTTCTCGCTCAGTTCTGGAGTCTGAAAGCACGCCATCCGTTTCAGTGGGGACAGAGTCAAGGCATTGACAGGGCAGCTTCTTCTGAAGGTTCTGGAGGAGAGTCCGTCTCCTGGCCTTCTTCAGCTTCCAGACACTGCCTACCTTCTTGCATCATTTCAATCTCTTGCTTACATCGTCACATCTCCTATTTTCCCTCTGATCCTTCTATGCCCCCTCTTATAAACACAAATCCCTTTTTATTGGACCCACCTGGACCGTCTAGGATGCTCTCCTTATCTCAAGACCCTTACCTTAATCGCATCTGCAAAGCTCCACTTTCCCTCTAAGGCTGCATCCCTGGGTTCTCAGGATTAGGGTGTGGACGTCTTCTGGCCATGGCCTGGCCTACTCACAATGCTCAAGACGTGGGGGTCTTGGGGGAAGTCGCTGTTCAGCCCACCGCACAGGTGCCTTCTCCTGTCTCATCCACCACGTCACTCTCACCTGCAAAAATAAACAAGGGAAGAGTGCTGGGAGCATTTCCAGGAAACTCCCTCCACTTGGAGACATGAGAGACGGGGAATCACAAATAAGCAAGACCCAGGTTGATCTGGGAGCCCGACCTGAGACAGGTTCCCAAGGACGGAGCCTGAGTTGTCACGGGTGTTTGATGGGGGTGCCTCTGGGGCCTGGCCTGAGCCTGTTTGGCCATGCCTACCTCTTGTACTGGAGAAGACTCTTGAGAGTCCTTTGGACTGCAAAGAGATCCAACCAATCAATTCTAAAGGAAATCAACCTTGAATATTCATAGGAAAGACTGATGCTGAAGCTGAAACTCCAATCCTTTGGTCACCTGATGTGAAGAGTCAACTCTTTGGAAAAGACCCTGATGCTGGGAAAGATTAAAGGCAGGAGGAGAAGGGGACGACAGAGGATGAGATGGTTGGATGGTATCACTGACTCAATGGACATAAATGCGAGCAAACTCTGGGAGATGGTGAAGGACAGGGAAGCCTGGCACACTGCAGTTCATGGGGTCGCAGAGTCGGATGTGACTAAGCAACTGAACAACAACAACCCCTTATACTTCTCTTCTCTGCTCAGAAGCACAGGGGCTGACCTGGCCCCAGGGTGCTCCCGGCTCTCAGCACCGGCAAGGGTTGGAGGGACACAGAAAAAGAAAGCCCATAACCCTTCTTCTTTACTTTTTGGCCTTGACGTTGCTTCTCCTGGTGTCAGCTCCTGACCAGCTGGACTAGTTTGCTTCTGTCCAGTCACCTCGGGGCTCTGCTAACATCACCTCCATCCCTTTCCCTCCAACCTGGGGTCTGGCGTGGGGTCGGGAGGGCTTCCTCTGTCTCTAACCTCTGGTTTGCCTTACCCCTGCCCCTCTAACTTGGCCTCTCGATTCCTTCTTTTCTGGGTAACTGTGCTCTGGGTGTGTGGTAGTCACGTCTAGCTCCTAACAAATCCCTCCCCCAAAGCTAGTGGCTCAAAACCACATTTACTATCTGTTTCAGTTTCTGGGGGTCTGGGGTCCAGGCACAGCCTTGCTGGGCCCCCTGACTCGGGCTCTGTCTCAAGGGTGTCAGCTGGGACAAAGACATCCCAAGACCCACCAGGGACGGACCCAGGCGCCCTCACTCAGTGGTCAGCAGGATTCAGCTCCTTGCGGATGGTTTGTCTCAGGGCCTCCATTTCTGAGCTATTGGCTGGTGGCCTTAATTTCTGGCTCCTTGGCCCCCGCCATAGGGTGGTTCACAACACGGTCACTGGTTTCTTCAGAGCAAGCGAGGGACGAGGCAACGGCATCAGCAAGAGGAAGATGGGAGGAAGACAAAGTCACGGGCTTCACAGCCTCACCTGGGAAGTGACATCTGAGTCGTCGCCTTTGCAGGGTCTGGTCCTGGAAGCAGGTCACTGGGCCCCGCACCCAAGGGGAGGGGGTAACATAGGTGTGAATGGGAGGGGGTGTTGGGGGCCATCCTAGCAGCTGGCTAGTGCATACACACGCCTCACCCAGAGGTGTGGTTCCATATCCCACGATACAGTGTGTCTGAACCATCCTGACTGAGCTACCGAGTTCAGTGTCCACGAACAGATGCCTTTCTGCCTTTCTTATCTGAACTGGTGAATCAGTAGGCTGGCTACTTGCAAATCCAGGGAAGTTTCTCCTCCCTGTTAGAGAAGGAGCTGCTTGTGGGAGGCTGTGTGTGCCCATGAAGCAGAGGAGTAAATGCCCATTCCATCCTGGAGGCTGGCAGAAGTTTCCAGGGCACAAACACCTTGTTCAAATCCACCGTGCCCACCCCAATGATCACAGATGCCTGAGCTTAGAAAAGCAATGCATTTCCACCGTATTTATTTTCAGTGTGTGAAAAAGTGTTAGTTTCTCAGACTGTAGCCTGCCAGCGTAGGTTCCTCTGTTCATGGGATTCTCCAGGCAAGAATACTGGAGTGGGTAGCCTATCCTTTTTCCAGGGAATCTTCCCAACCCAGGGACTGAACCCAGGTCTCCCGCATTGCAGGCATTCTTTACCATCTGAGCCACCAGGAAGCTTTTCAATGTATCCAGATGCTATGCTTGGAGAACTTGGCCTGTCTGTTAGAAGGTCAGTTGCTTCTCTCCGAAGGTTGTTTCAGTGGCATCAGTGTGCCCCCCCCACTGACTCCCGCCGATAAGCAGCCCTTTTGCACCTTTGTTCTCTGCAATTGCAGTTCCTTGGTAATCCCCACTGTACCTACAGCTCAGCCACACTGAAGGCTTGGCGATTGGATGTCTTATCGGACTCCCCACAGCTGCTTCAAAGGTGGTTTGAGCACTCAGTCTTTGCAGGGGGAGCATTGCAGAAGCAGGAGGAAATTTCTGCCTCCCAACAATCCTTTCTAGAACCACTGACAGCAGTTCACTTTTTCTGTCTTTGGAAGCTGTTCGTCCAAATCAGCCGCGTCCCTGCTCTCACTGTTTTTCATCTGTGAAACATGCACCCTGGGCCTCCCACCATTAGCAAGTTGTTGTTTAGTTACTAAGTCGTGTCCAACTCTTTTGCAACCCCATAGACTGTAGCATCCCAAGCTCTGGTGTCCATGGGGTTTCCCAGGCAAGGATTCTGGAGTGGGTTGCCATTTCCTTTTCCAAGGGATCTTCCGAACGAAGGGATCGAATCTGAGTCTCCCGCATTGCAGACGGATTCTTCACCACTAAGCCACCCGGGAAGCCCCATTAGTAGGTATGAAACGCCTTAAACATACACTGAGGAAGCTTATGTTTTTCTGCCTATCCCATGGTCTTCCCCACACAGGACAAAATAGAAATCCAGTTCTTCTGACATTTTCTCACTGTCCCCCATCATTGAATGAATAACGATGTTTGAGAAAATATGACAATAATAGAATGATTGCCAACAGCCTTTATTTGGGGCTAAGTTGCTGGCTCAGATGGTAAAGAATCTGCCTGCAATGCAGGAGACCCGGGTTCAGTCCCAGGGTTGGGAAGATCCCTTGGAGAAGGGAATGGCAACCCACTCCGGTATTCTTGCCTGGAGAATCCCATGGACAGAGGAGCCTGGTGGGCTGCAGTTTATGAGGCCAGAAAGCATTGTCCAATGAGAGACTGAGAGACTCACACTTCACTTTTCACTTCCACTTTCGAATTTAATGTGTGTTTCATTTTATTTAATCCCAAGCATTTAAGCGGTTTTATCTTACTTAGTTCTGGTAATAAAATTCCTCCCACCCTTTTCCGGATTTGAAAACAGAGGCTTGGGGAGATGAAGGGACTTGCCCATAGGCACACAGGGTTTAGGAGGCGGAGATGGGATTCCAGTCCCAGCTCCTGTGTTCGTGCAGTACTGTCCCTGAACAGCAGGGAGAGACTCCGCCTGCCACCCCTCCAAATCAGGCCCCCCTTCTGGGTCATGCCATGGACATTTTGCACTTGTTTCCTTCCCTCCGTTCCTTCTTCACAGGCCTCGGCTTCGTCCTTGGACAGACTGACTCCTCCAGACCCAAGGACTCCACCCCCTCCCCTAAGCCTTTCTCCTTTTGCCATAAAAACCTCCCTGTCCTTTCTCGAACCTGTACCCTTGTGTGTGTGTTCCGTGTCTGTTACCTGCTCAGCCTCCAGCTCCGTCGGCTGGTGGGGCTGGGGTCTGCTCTGAGAAGGTGCTGTTTCTGCACACCCCCAAAGGGTCTGCACCTCGTACCACCGCCCGTAGGATGAAGCTGCGTGTCTGCAGGAGTCTCCTCAAGGGGAGGGCTGGCTGCCTGGTGCCTGGCAGTGGGCAGGGTTCAGGCCCCAGGCGTCCTCATCTTATTCATTCTCATCCAGTAACCCTTTGGCGGAGACTCGGGGTGAGAACTGTGCCATGCCTTCAAATGAACTCGTCCCCTAGTAGACAAGACAGATATTCAGTTACAGTCATGAGATTTCTGTGCTGAGGCAGTTGAGTACTGGGGTTGGGTGGCACAAGCAAGGAGCCCCTAACTCAGCCCAGGAGGTCCCGGAAGGTTTGCTGGCCCAGATCCTGGCCCGTGTCTTACATGGTGTCTCTCTGGGCTGAGGAGCCATGGGTGTGCCTGGGGAGCCAGAGCCTGCAGCGCCCTGGTTCTGCTGGGTGAACTCCCAAGGGCACTCTCTGGGCCTTTCAAAAGTGAAAGTGTTCTTCGTTCAGTCCTGTCTGACTCCTTGTGACCTCCCGGACTGTAGCCCGCCAGGCTCCCCTGTCCATGGGATTCTCCAGGCAAGAAGACTGCAGTGGGTTGCCATGCCCTCCTCCAGGGGGTCTTCCCGACCCAGGGATGGAACTCAGGCCTCCTGCACTGCAGGTGGATGCTTTAGCATCTGAGTCACCAGGGAGGCCCACACCCAAATTAGACAGCCTCGAGCTCACTGGCCTCCTGTTTCCCCATCATCAGAGGCACACCTCGCGACCCTCCTCCTGAGCAGGTGGATCTGAGGCTGCCCATCCTGAGAGCTGACGGGCGGCATTTTGTACTGAGCAGGGCTCTGCTTTTGGTGGCTTTCCTTACTGCCAAGAATGGAAGCTCCATCCCTTCCTCATGCCCTCTGACCTCCTGCTGGGGACCACAGGCAGCTGTCTCAGGGCTCACTGCTTCCCTGCTAAAGCTCACGGGCACACTCATCTGATCTCTTGCCCCCCACAAGCTGCTGCATCTTCCTAATTCCACAGAAAGAGGTTTCCTGAAGCCTTGGACCCTCCCTCTGGGATCCACACACAGCTGAAGTGAAATATCGCTGGTTAGGCTGACACGTGCTCATCTGGAGGCTGAACCTGGCAGCAAGCGACAGCGTTCGGATTCTGCTTTCATGTTTGTGTAGGGCCAAATTAAGCACATTAAACTCAGGAATCTTTCTAAATTAGGCAGTTTTGCCTGGAAGGGTCAAATGTTTGCAACTCAAGCGTCTCTAAATTCATGATTTCTTTTTTTTAATGTTTAACTTTTTATTTTTTTGATTCATTTATTTTAAATTGGAGGACAATTGCTTTACAATTTTGTGTTGGTTTCTGCCATATATCAACATGAATTGGCCATAGAAATACATGTCCCCTCTCTCTTGAACCTTCTTTCTGACCTCTCACCCCATCCCATCCTCCACTCATGATTTTTTTATAAACTGATTTTTCATCAGTATAAGAAGAGAAAAATTAGCATTACATACTTAAAATAATCATAACGAGTCTATTTCATAAAATATATTACTACATATACATATATATCTTGAAATATAAAAGCCACTAATTAAAACTTTGGTGAGAAAATAAAGTCCTTTATGGGAATAACTGTGGGTGAGAGTAAGGATTTGGTCTGGCATAGCTGGCAGAGTTTTGACCTCAGGAACCTAGATGCCACCACCTGTACCGAACGTGTCTTTGCTTAAACTGCTTCTATTTCAGGCCTGACCAGTGGCTCCTAATTAGTCTGTCCCTTTAGAGCAAGCTATTACAGCCTCTGCTTTTCCCAGTAGCTTGAATACCTCTTCCTAATAGGAGTGGATCTGAAATCTTTCTTTGGGCTCAAGCACTTTAATCGTTGAAATACGTTGCAAGTGCAGGCAAGTCAAGACTGTCTGCCCAGACTTGAGGACCTCGAAACTCTTCTTGGCAGCCTGCCTGGAACCCCAAAGCCATCCGTAATTTGCATATAGATGAACTTTATGAAATTAAAAATAAACAAACGACCATCATATTCATGTGTCCGCCCCTGTCGCTTGCCCTGGGAGAAGAGCGAGCAGGCTGAGTGCATTCATTTGCAGTGGAAGCGCAGGGCTGAGCAGTTTTCGCTGCATCTGCAGGCAGCAGCACATAATTACAGGTGGTGTTTTGCAGGCGAGGACAGCAATACTGAAAAAGAAAGTTCAAAAGGCACTCATAAAGCCAGTAGTGTTACGTAACAACTGTGGGCTCTGTCCTGTTGGAATTATAATTCCTATGAAGGACCACAGATGCTGTGAATCTGGCAGTCAGGATAGATGAGGTTGTCGTTGTTTTTGTTGTTGTTCGGTCATCAAGTCACGTCTGACTCTTCTCGACCCGTGGACTACAGCATGCCAGACTTCCCTGTCCTTCACTGTCTCCTGGAGTTTGCTTGAGTTCATGCCCATTGCATCGGTGATGCCATCCTCTGCCACCCCCTTCTCCTTGTGCCTTCTATCCTTCCCAGCATCAGAGTCTTCTCCAATGAGTCAGCTCTTCGCATCAGGTGGCCAAAGGATTGGAGCTTCAGCATCAGACCCTCCAATGAGTATGAGGTTATGCTGCCATAACAAACGGTCCTGCATATCAGTGATGGCCAACAGAGTTCTATTTCTTTTTCTTTTTTTTTTTAGATTTTATTGTATTTGTTACAGTATTGCTTCTGTTTTATGTTTTGGTTTTGTTGGCTACCAGGCGTGTGGGGTCTTCCCTCCCTGACTAGGGATTGAACCCGCACCCCCTGCGTCTTAACCGCTGCACCACCAGGGACGTCCCCAGAGTTCTACCTGTTCTACTTCTCGCTCACGTTGCGTGGTCATCATAGACGATTGCTGCAAGCCTCGCTACATCCTCTCTCCTCGAGATTCCAGGTGAAGGGCCGTCTCATCTAGCACGGGAACGAGGGATGAGAGATGGCAGAGTCACGCGGGCACTTCATGCGTCTGCTCAGGTGTGGCTCCTGTCACTTCCCCTGATAAGTCTTGGGTCAAACGTCACGTTAGCTGAAAAGAGAAATGCAGGTCCCTGAACAGGAAGGGCGTCCCAAATCATGTGACCCAGTTTGAAGCAAATGGAGCTGAATGCAGTGGAGTTCCTCACGGGACGGTGCAGACTCTGGGGACGACAGCCCAATTTACCAAGCCTGGGTCTCTCACGCCTACAGATTTCTGCAGTTTGTTTTCTAAGAACAAAGGCTTCTTAAAGCAAATGCTCATTGGCTGCGGGCTCATTTGTCCGTCACTTCTGAAATCTAAATGGTTCCTTTCATGTCATTGTGACTCTTCTGGCCAAATCATGATCATCTGATTTTTAGGCAACTAACATTCATTTTTAGGGCCCTACGAAGTCACCCGCCTCTCTTGCCTTTCTTATTGTACATAGGAGCATTAGCTGTAATTCCTGGGCAGGAAACTGGGGTGCATGCGAGCCCTGTGGGGAGCATGTGGGATTCACATACCCGTCTCTCTCCTGCTAATATCTAAGGTGTCCCGGAGACCTAAGCTTTCAGCCACCTCCTGCTTCACAAAAGTCTTCCTGGAGCACCTACACCTTCTCCGTTAATTCACAGCTTCCCTCTTGGGGAGTCCGAATGCCCTGATCTAGTGGTCAGACCATTGACTGCTGCGTCTCTCTGCTTTGTTTTCCTGGGACTCTAGAAACTTTTTGCAAGCCGAAGCTCTGCCCTAGCATTCCAGCATTCCAAGAGCAAGGAGGTAGGTTAAGCCCTCCCTGAATTGCACATCTCTGAAATTCTTTCTGTTAACCTGAGTGGATCTCCGATCCCTGAAATGACAACTAAGAACCTTCTGACAATTTATAGTCTAATCCAAACTTTCTTGATTTCTTTGAAATTGACCACGGACTGGTTTTTTTTTAAAGTTCAAAAATAATATATCCCAATTTTGTTATAACATTTACTTACCACTGAAAAAGTTAACCATTAACAGTGTGTGAAAGAGAAAAAGTGTTAGTTGCTCGGCCATGTCCAACTCTTTGTGACCCCCTGGACTGTAGCCTGACAGCTTCTTCTGTCCATGGGACTTTTCAGGCAAGAATACTGGAGTAGATAGCCATTCCTTCCTCCAGGGGATCTTAGCGACCCAGAGATTGAACCTGGGTCTCCTGCATTCCCGGCAGAGTCTTTACAATTTGCACCACCATTGACAGTGTACTGGATCCATAAATCTCTGTGCCCAGGAGCATCATTCAGTAAGAAACGTGTTGCCAGTATGAGCATGGCTGGGAGAAATTAGACTTTTGATTCTTCTTCTGCAGAAGAGCTCAGTGGCAGTGATCCAAGCCACATTTGTGACTTTGAATTGAAAACTGCATTTATCTGAATGACTTGGAATTAACATTCCTTCTTTAAACGTCCTCTGTCAACTCGCTGATGACTAAGCTGGTTGAGAAGACCCTGCGATGTGTCTAGTTCACTCTTAGCCGTGATCTCTCTTCTCCTGACCCGCTGCTCTCCTGGAGGTGTGCTCTCAGCCACACCTGGCGTCCCTGTGCAATCTCTCCCAGCCTCCAGGCTCCGTTCACCCACCCGCATCACTTCTTTGTTGCTGTCGTTCAGTGGCCAAGTCCATGCGACCCCATGGACTGCAGCATGCTAGGCTTTCCTGTCCTGCACCACCTCCTAGAGCTTGCTCAGACTCGGGTTCCTTGATTTGGTGCTACCATCCAACCATCTCATCCTCTGTCGTCCCCTCTGTTGTGCTTCTTCTGCCCTCAGTCTTTCCCAGCATCAGGGTCTCTTCCGAGTCGGCTCTTCGCATCAGGTGTATCACACCCTGACCGCCCCTTATCACTTTCCTGAGACAGCATACAGTCCAGGGCAACATCAGAGGCCACTGTGTTCACCCAGTAATAATGAAATTACTGCAGAGTTGTACCATTTAATTAAAGTGTTATTACCAATCGCTTAATGAGAATCCTGTAATAAATGGGGGGGGTGGGGGCTGAACAGAATTATTGATTGAAAGGAGCAATACGTCTGTCACAATTGCCCTCATGAATAGAGACTCTGATAGGCTTAGAAGAGGCTGTTTTTCATGAAACCAGCTGAAGTACTGCTTAAATCTCTTCAAATAAATGTACTTGTTAAGAAAAGGAAAAAGCAATTTTTTTTTCTTTCTAATTCACATTTTAATTACGTTGTTTTTAAATATCCCTCTGGAAATGAAAATCTGTATACTGAATCTTTCATCAGTGAAAAGCCATATTTTGATGGTTGACAGACTCTTTTCCAAAGCTTTGTGGTGCCAAGACTAATGAGTGTGAGCCTTTGTTGCAAAACTTTGTTTTTTTTTCTTTCTAAAGGCATAAAATCACCCAAATATCATTTTTAAGCATGTTAGCAGAAGTTGGACCTGCTGTGCCTCACATGCTCGGAAGCCTTTGGAATATAATACAGTTCAGTCTCCTAAGAAGCATTTCTTGAACATAACACATTTTATAAATGTTCTGTGGTAGCTCCTTCCAGTCCCCACAAATCCCTTTTTGGTCTGGTCATTCAAAACAGATGGTAGAAAGATGTGTTCTTATATAAGTTCTCTTTTATAATATTCACCATTTATTATTTTCAGCCATAAATGCATAACATCAGAATAGATTGCCCTTCTTATTAACTTTCAAGAGATCTCAGAAGTTAAAAAGTTTTAAAGGAAGCTATATATTTTTCCTTTTAGTAGTCTATCTATATTAAAGATTTAGAACCATATAATATTTTTAAAGGACTTCCCAGGTGGTACAGTGGTGAAGAATCTGTCTGCCAATGCAGGAGATGCAAGACATGTGGGTTCGATCCCTGGGTCAGTAAAATCCCCTAGAGAAGGAAATGGCAACCCACTCCAGTATTCTTGCCTGGAAAATTCCATCTTGCCTGTAAAATTCCATGGACAGAGGAGCCTGGAGGGCTTCAGTCTGTGGGGTCGTAAAGAGTCCAACACAACTGAGCACACACACACACACAGTATTTTTAAATACTTTAGTTCAAATACATTCTTTATTGTTATTCTTTTTTAATGTGATGGAATTGATGGCCCACCCTTCTTAGCCCTGAAGGGAAGGTCCAGTGTTGTGCTAGTCAAGAGTCAAGGTCTTTATTTGGCCTTTTGGCTGTTCCTGGGAGTGGTTGTTTCTTGGGACAAAGTTAGAAGCCAAGAAAAATGTTCTAAATGGGTCTTTTTACAAAGTAAGCCTCCCCCATGATTTGTGCTCCCCTAAAGACTTCAGGTGAACTATATTGAGATGAAACTTACACACAAGAGATGCAGCGTGCTAAGTATACATCTCTGAGTTTTCACAAGTCTGTGATCCTGTGTAGATATTAATACTAAAACAGTCAAGACATAAAACATTATCCCCTAATGTTTCAGAGATTGTGTGTCCTCAGTGAAAGGCAATAGACTTCTCTCATCATTTATTTTAATAGCGTGTTTCTTGTGCTTAGACATATTGTGTTAAGAAAGTTCTAGATCTTACCGTCAAGCTTTCCTAAAAAAAGAAAAGGAAGGAAAAAGTGATCCAGCTGTAAGACAGGAGCTCATGTGGTCCCCATCTGGTCTTGAAACTTAACTCATTTGGGCCTGCAGACATCATTGCAAGAAGCATTGAAAAGACAAGCGCTGCACCCCTTCAGATGGTGCAGGGGAGCATGGCGAGCAAGAAGTCAGAACCAGCGAGTGCAGAGGGGCCGTGGACTGAGTGGACCAGGGCTTGTCAGGCGGGACCTCCACCACACAGGAACGCCTCTGTTAGGACAGCCCCCTGGGACTTCAGAGCACTGTTACCAGGGGATTCACTCTGGGTGCACAGGTGAAGGGGCACGGGAGTGACCCCCATTTATTTCTCAGGATGTAAGAGAAAATGTGGGGAAATGGGAATAAGCATTTCAAGGCATGAGAAATGATGAGTCCTCGCTTGTGGTACTATGAAAATCCCACTATGGTATATACTATTTAAGAAACAGAGAGGGCTTATAATTTGGCGAGTAAAAACAAGCCACTCAGGCCTCCTGGTTCTGTAAAAAGAGCATTAAAAGATCAAGTTTAAATAAAGAAATCAATGTGAATTTGTTAGTTATTTCAATGCTTAAGCTAGCTATGGAAGAGAAGCTATGGATGGCAAGACGATCAAAGCAGTTTCCTAAAGGAAATCAAGCCTAAATATTCATTGGAAGGACTCATTCTGAAGCGGAAGTTCTAATACTTTGGCCACCTGATGCGAAGAGCTGACTCATTGGGAAAGACCCTGATGCTGGGAAGGCTTGAGGGCGGGAGGAGAAGGGGATGACAGAGGGTGAGATGGTTGGATGGCATCACCGACTCGATGGACATGAGTTGAGCAAACTCTGGGAGATAGTGAAGGACAGGGAAGCCTGGTGTGCTGCAGTCCATGGGGTTGCAAAGAGTCAGACATGACTGAGCTACTGAACAACAGCAACAAACTTACTTTTCACCTTTTAAATTAAAATACAATAAAAATAAATGAAAGGATTTGATTTTATTTTTCAATGAAAGTGTTAATTCATCTGAGCACTTTCATCCTGCATGAGACGACTTGAGAGTGACATTCTGAAGACTGAACATATTTTTTGCATTTTAACTGTAATGAAGACAATATGTCATTCCTAATAAAGAAGTGGTTATTTTGGGAACAGGAAGTACATATTTGATTATAATTACAGCGACCAAATGTTTACTTGATGCAAATAAGGGTCTGGGTGGGATTTGGTAAACACGTGCATTTCCATAGTGTGGTGTTTTTTTTTTTTTTTTTTTTTTGAGAAAAGGTATGTATAAAGCTCTTTGTAAGTCCACAGGCACTTCAGATTTGATCCCTGTGAGAAACAAGCTCACCAACACAAAACCAAGGAATGGACGTGGAGACCGGAAGCACAGCAAAATTGAGACTTTTAATGGTCTTGGAAGGTCTGGTGGGCTGGTGGGTGTCTAGTGGGCAGCCACACCCAGAGAGGTTACAACAGACAACTTATTCCCTAAAACGCAGGCCCCTGCCCCGGTTCCTCATTGGCTGAGTACTATGGAGCGTTCAATCTTCCTGGATGTCGCCCCTGCAAGTTGCATTATTTCCTTATAGGGTATCCTTCTTTCTCCCTTCCCAACTTACCTCTACATTTCTCAGCAAACACCTTGTGGCTGGTTTATCCCTTCCCCCAACATCCTGTTTGCTTAGGGGCCCTCCAGGCACATCACCTGGGTCAGGCCCTGAGTCCTTAGGCAGGTTTAGAGCCAGGGCAAGGGCGATGGGTGGAGTCCTGTCTCTTTAGGATCCAGTCTGATCTCCTTCCCCCAACCCTAACTTTATAGAGTGCAGGCCTCACCTTTGTCTTGAAAATGGACCACTTCAAGTTTCTCTTTCTCATATCACTCAAGGCCTAAAAGAAGGTCCGCTGTGTAGACTAAGTTCTTTCATCACGGAGCTTCTGCGAGTCCCAGGAAAAAGGTGCATGTGCCAAGTCGCTTCAGTTGTGTCCCACTCTTTCAACCCCAGGGACTGCAGCTCGCTTGGCTCCTCTATCCATGGGATATTTCCAGGCAAGAATACTGGAGTGGGTGGCCATTTCCTCCCCCGGGGAATCTTCCTGACCCAAGGGTTGAACCCGCACCTCACTCTATTTGCTGCATTGGCAGGCTAGTTCTTTGCCCCTAGCACCGCCTGGGGAGCCCTGAGAGTTGAGAGTCAAAGCCACCTCTGTTCTGCCGCTCCAGGCTTCCAGCAGGTTACAGACTGTGGCTGGACATTTGAGCCCGGAGCAGGGCTGGGGGTTCATGACAGATTTCCTGGGTTCTCAAGAGTCTTTTAGAATTCTTTGAAATATTTTTGAATATATTCATATGCTTCAGCGGCTTTCATGAAAAACTCAAGGGGGTCAATGACTGTTCCCAAAATGTGATGATCCTAGACTGCTTTTTCTTCCCAACCTGGTCCTGCCTCCACTTCCCCATGGCATTCCAGTTGCTGTCCATTCCAAGATGCTGTGGTGGAAAACAGTGGTGCTGTTATCATCCGTTCACCCTCAGATGGCAAGTCAGGCTTCTCTGCAGGCACCTGGGCATGCATTGTGCTCGCCTGTGTGCCTCTTTGTACTTGACTGTTTGACAAATACATCTGTGAAGTCATGTGTCCAAATCACTGTTATGTAATATACCCTGTTGAATCCTCCTATAGCCTGGGGCGGGGTGGGGAGTGGTGTCATGGGAGTGTCTTCTTTGAATGTTTCTTTTCCAGAGGAGGGACATGTCCTCAGTAGCAGTCATTCGTCAGTCAGTATGTATTGAATGCCTGCTACGTATTTGAATGGTTTTTTTCAAGCACCAATTCTGTTGAAAGTTATAAAAATTTAAGTAGCACTTGATATTCAGCTTGTTTTTGAGTTTTAGGGTAGGAGTGCATTTTTGGCAAATTGTTCAGACCTTTTGCTTTTAAACTGAGAAGAGTTGGTTCACTGTGTAATTTCAATTGCTTAAATTCAAGTAGAAAACATACACTTTATTCAGTACTTTGTTGTGGATATTTCTTTAAATATACTTTTATATGTGTATGGACAAAAAGAATTACAAACAAATATATAGAAATTAGGTTAAAAGATGTTCTTAAAATAGGAGGGTTAGATATTGATACTTTTCAAGCCTTCTTAATTTATTTCAGGAATATTGCATTCCTATCATTTTGGCCAGCATTTGTATCATATACGTGTGTGTGTGCACACACACTTGTATGGTTGTATAATTATCATGTAATCTTTTAATAGAGGGACTTGGTTTTAAATACTAATTCAATTCAGAAGAATAAAAGAGCTCCATACTTTTATACATAAACACACACATAGTTTTTGTATAAGAAAATTGCGCCCTTCTCCAGGGGATCTTCCCAACCCAGGGATTGAACCCAGGTCTCTTGCATTGCAGACAGATTTTTTACTGTCTCAGCCACTAAGGAAGCCCCAAAATACTGGAGTGGGTAGCCTGTCCCTTCCCCAGCAGATCTTCCCAACCCGGCAATCAAACCAGGGTCACCTGTGTTGCAGGCAGATTCTTTATGAGCTGAGCTACCAGGGAAGCATTAAAATTGGCAACAAAGTTCAAATGAGTGCAGCCGGTCCTTTGGATTGTATTAGTCTTAGGGTTTAGATCTGCACAGTCCAGAATGGCAGCCGCAAGCCACATGTGGCTATTCAAAATTAAATTTAAGTTAAATATGATAAAATTTTGGTTCCCTTGCCGCCACATTTCATGTGCTTACCAGTCATTTGTGGCTTGTGGTTACTGTCGTGGACATCTCAGATAAAGAACATCCTTTATTCAACCAGCTGCCTAAAGCTGTGTGTTTGGGTCATTTTCAACGCTTCAGTGTTATACATAATGCTGTAGTGTGAACTTCGTGTATAAAATTTTGCACACGTCTTTCATATCTCCTTAAACTGCAGTAATTCATTCATCATTCAGTGACTACTCAAAGATAAGCTATTATGTTCCTAGAATTGTTCTAAAGAAATAAATACAATGTTTAAAAATCCTTAGCATCATGGGGCTTTTATTCAAGACAGTGAACAGTTAACAAAAATAAAAAGAAATGAAGGAAGGAAGGAAAAAATAAATAATAAATATATGAATACATTTGCATCAAAATAGTCTTTAATAGCTGCACATTATATGAGCCATTGGGCTCCCCTTGTGGCTCAGGGGGTAAAGAATCCCGCCCACAATGTGGGAGACCTGGGTTCGATCCCTGGGTTGGAAAGATCCCCTGGAGAAGGGACAGCTCCCCACTCCAGTATTCTGGCCTGGAGAAGTCCATGGACTACACAGTCCGTGGGTTCGCCAAGAGCTGGACACGACTGAGCAACTTTCACTTTCATATGAGCTGTGTGTTTCAGTGTATCACAGACTTAGTTTCAGCCCGTGATCACTTTTGTGGTAGAGAAAGTTCTAACATTCTGTGCCTCAGTGTTTAAATCTTTTCCTTTATGGCTCATGCTTTTGTGAGAACTTTAGACCCAAAAAACACTATCTATAAAGGGAAGATTGGTAATTTTAGAACATTAAAATTTTAAATTTCATTTGTGCAAAGACACCACTAAAAAAAAAGTGAAGAAGCAGGACTTGGAGAAGATGTTTGCCATGAATACTTCTGATAAAAAACTTCTCTCCTATAAGTTATGAAGCCAAAATTGCATATATATGGAAAGTATATGATATTTCTCAATGATAATGTCTAAATTACAAAAAAAGGAGAGGTTTCAATATTCAACCTCCCTCATAGTCAGAGGAGAGTGAACAGTGAGTTTCGGTCACACAGCCATCAGACTGGTAATATTTAAAGAGCCTGACAGTTCCTCAGTGGAAGGACTGAGGGAGGCACATGGGTGTTGATAGTGGAAATTAAAATAGTTCCTTTAGGGTAAACCCAGGCATGCCTTTCAAGAGAAATGCTACTTGTTTGATATTTCGGGAGAGGCTTCAATGAGTGTCCCCAAGAAGACAGTTTCCAGAATATCCATTTTAGAATCATTTATCATAATATAAGCCCAATCACAATACACAGTGGAAAGCAAATAATGTGTCCATTGCTAGGAAAATGAAAAAAATTAGCTTATGGTATATTTATAGACAAGAATATTAATCAAACGTGAATAAAATGAACTTTGTTTATTAGGCTCTAGCAGAGATGGTCATCCAGAACATCAAATTGAGTAAACTAGAGCAAATTGCTGAATACTGGGTATATGTTGAAAACCATTTGGTATGATTAAAAAATAGAATAGCACTGAGTTAATAGCACTGAGTTTTATTTCTGGTACTATTCAAATATGGTAAAAGTACAGGCAAATCCAGGATGCCAGTGGTCCCTGTGAAGAGAAGGAAAGGGAGTTTCTCAGTAGTTTTTGCATGATTTTTATAGATGCAGATGGTAGCTTCACGGGTGTTTGTTATATTATCTTTTCTGTACTTTTCTTTTAAATGTTGTCATTTTTCAAAAGCAGTTACAAATGACAACTAAAAAATTCCTAGTGTAAGGGGGGGAAACACGACTTAAAAAAGTCTTTCTGTCTTTTCCACCCCAAAGTCACTGCCTTAGTTTCTTTTCATGGTGTTCATCCTCTTTGCACAAGTTCGACATCCAAGTGTCATTCTGAACATTGTCTTTTGAAATTTATGGCCTTGAAACTTCTGAGTGAGCCTGAAATGAAAGCAGTCAAGCATAATTCTCATGGAGAACTGTGATGGCAAAAATTCTGCCTGAATTCTGCTAACATTTTTCTGGTATTTAACTTTGATCATTTGCTTCACTCTTTGTTTTTTAAAATACAGGGGCATTTTGTTCCCATTATTGATTGTTTTTGTTCCCATTGGTTTTTAAGAGTGTGGGGGGAACAGTTGAGATTGTGATTAAGCGGCCTTAAAAGCTCGTGCTTGACTTCCTTCTGAAGTGGCACACCATTTAATCGTTTTTTTTTTTTTTTTTGCCTTCTCAATGACTTAACAGGCAAATTAAAATATAAGATAAAAAGCGAACTTTTTAAGTGGGAAGGCAAATTATAAATCTCTCTTTGCAGAAATATTAGAATGTATAGATAACTTAATGCCCAGATGTATGCAGTCTTTAAACATGGTTATGTAACATAGGGCTTCCCAGGTGACTGTAGCGGTAAAGAACCTGCCTACCAATACGGAAGATGTTAAGAGACGTGGGTTCGATCCTGTGTTGGGAAGATCCCCTTGAATAGAAAAGATCCTCTGGTATGGCAGCCCACTCCAGCCTGGAGAATCCCATGGACAGGGGAACCTGGTGGGGTATGGTCCGTAGGGTCACAAAGAGTCAGACACGACTGAAGCGACTTAGCATGCAGACACGCGCTGTAACATAATGGGGAGTGTCCGCGGGTCAGACTGTGTCCGTGTTGGGTACACTTGGCAGCCGGCATGAGACTAGGTGTTATGCAGGGCTCTCGTTCCCTTCCTGGGAGAAACTCCGTCTTCTTGTGATCTCACAACAGCCACCTTTATGTCTTGCTGTGTGTGCTATGCTCAGTCGCTTCAGTCGTGTCCGACTCTTTGCGACCCTATGGACTGCGGTCCATCAGGCTGCTCTGCCCATGGGATTCTCCAGGCACGAATACTGGAGTGGGTTGCCACGCCCTCCTCCAGGGGATCTTCCCAACCCAGGGATCGAACCAGCGTCTCTTGTGTCTCTGGCATTGGCAGGCGGATTCTTAATCACTAGTGCCACTTGGGAAGTCCTTACATCTTGCTAGTTCCCCTCTAACTCCACTGAATTATTCACTTTCTCCAAAGTGAAAATTTTCACTCTCTACAATACTAAGCTTTCAACACCCAAGAATCCTATATTGCATATTTAGCAATGTATTTGTGTGTATTTTCCCTGTACATCAGCAAAATCCTATAGTTTTGCTTGTGTAGGCCTTGGACTTTTTTTTTTTTTTTTTCTGTTAAATTTTGAGTATTATTTATTTATTTATTTATTTTTAATTTTATTTTTACTTTATTTTACTTTACAATACTGTATTGGTTTTGCCATACATTGACATGAATCCACCACGGGTGTATACGAGCTCCCAATCCTGAATCCCCCTCCCACCTCCCACTCCATATCATCTCTCTGGATCATCCCCATGCACCAGCCCCAAGCATCCTGTATCCTGTATCGAACATAGACTGGCACTTCATTTCTTACATGATAGTATACATGTTTCAATGCCATTCTCCCAACTCATCCCATCCTCTCCCTCTCCCTCAGAGTCCAAAAGTCCGTTCTATACATCTGTGTATCTTTTGCTGTCTCGCATACAGGGTCATCATTACCATCTTTCTAAATTCCATATATTTGTGTCAGTATACTGTATTGGTGTTTTCTTTCTGGCTTACTTCACTCTGTATAATTGGCTCCAGTTTCATCCATCTCATTAGAACTGATTCAAATGTATTCTTTTTAATGGCTGAGTAATACTCCATTGTGTATATGTACCACAGCTTTCTTATCCATTCATCTGCTGATGGACATCTAGGTTGTTTCCATATTATAAACAGTGCTGTAATGAACATTGGGGTACATGTGTCTCTTTTGATTCTAGTTTCCTTGGTGTGTATGCCCAGCAGTGGGATTGCTGGGTCATAAGGCAGTTCTATTTCCAGTTTTTTAAGGAATCTCCATGCTGTTCTCCATAGTGGCTGTACTAGTTTGCATTCCCACCAACAGTGTAAGAGGGTTCCCTTTTCTCCACATCCTCTCCAGCATTTATTGCTCGTAGACTTTTGGATCATAGCCATTCTGACTGGTGTGAAATGGTACTTCATTGTGGTCTTGATTTGCATTTCTCTGATAATGAGTGATGTTGAGCATCTTTTCGTTAACTCTGTGAATGGGTTTTAATTTTTTAAATTGTGTCAGAGCAATTTCTGATATGTAGGAAAAGCTATCAATTTTCATATTTGTAGCCTCTAACAGGCCAGCTCATTGAGCACTCAATAATTCTACTTTTGGTTCTGTTTTCTTTGCCTTATGAATATGTCTGTGAATAATGATCATTTATAATGTAGTTTATAATAATTGCTTATAAAAATAAGAGATGCTGTTTATATCTCTTATTTGCTTTTATTGGATGAAGTTAGACTCATGGAAAGGCATTAAGTAAGAAGGTTAGAAATAGGCATTCTTGTGCCATCAGATGTGAGTGCAGAGGTCTGTCTGACTTTCCTTCCCGTTGGTCCTTGCAGAGTTTTATTTGCTGTGATAGTTCACTTCTTAGTGCTATTGTGTGCTTGGTGCTGAACAGAAAATATGTCCATCTTTTCTATTTTACTTAAGTAGTTTATATAAGTAATTCCTTCGGATCATCCCTGTCCAGAACACACAGACACAGATGCACACACACAGAGACACACAGACACACAGACACACACACACACATAGACACACACAAAAAGAAGGAGAGAGCTTGAAATAGTAGGCAAACAAACTGATGCCATTGATGAAGACACCTTTCAAAAAGAAAAGCCTGTTAGTTAGAAACCCGAGAACCTCAAGGCTTTTAAATTTTTGTAAAACAGTTCCCTTTCCCACATTCTCAGTGCTTTTATGGGCCGTTTTCTGTTTTCATCCTAGGAATCCATTAATGTCATTAGGTCTTTTTTTCAGGTTCTCCAAAACTGCCCTCGTAGACCAGTATCAGATTTTCACTTCAACTGGGAGAAATATCGAGGCATCCTCATGCAGGTCATCTCCTTGTATTTTTATTCTGTCTTTTAAAATTCTGAGTCTCAGACTTAATCAGCACGTTTTGCTGTCCTTCAGATTTTTCAGTTTTAAATGCATCATGTTGGTCTTGTTCTCTTTCCTGACATTTTGGAAAACAGATTTAATCTTTGATTTCACTCTATTTGGAACCTATTCACAAGATTTGTGATCTGTGATATTTACTCTTTAAAAAGTAAAGTTAAAAGGAATTAGCAAATCATACTGTTTAAACCGAAACCAATACAAACTATCTAAATATTTATAAATGCCCTTCCATAAATGTCATCTGCATTTATGACTGATGGAAATTCTCCCTTCTCCACAGTCCTCCAGGGTCCAGTGACTCAGACTTCATAGAAGGTAAATCAAAAATAAAACATGCAGACTTCCCTGGCAGTTTAGTGGTTAAGACTTCCCCTTCCAATGAAAGATATGCAAGTTCAGTCCCTGGTTAGGGAGCCTAAGGTCCCACTTGCCTGATGGCAAAAAAAAAAAAAAAAAAACACAACAAAAAACCAAAACATAAAAAAGAAGCAATATTGTAACAAATTCAACAAAGACTTTCAAAATGGTTCACATTAAAAAATATGTTTAAAAAAAGTAAAATATGGAGCTGAGACTTAGAATGAGCATGTCTCCATGGAAGAGAGCCCTGGGTTTTGTCCTGAGCATCCCTGAGCCCAGAGGAGAGGCTGCAGGTGTGACCTTTAGGCTCAGGACACGTTCCCATGAACACCTGCTCCACAGTCACAACCCACTTTTCGAAATCTATTTGATTCTTAAAATCAAAATGTGCAGACTGCCTGAGTTGTAGTCCTCTTGATGGCATATTCATAACTGCCTTAATATATGGAGGCTTTTAAAAGCCATGCATATAAAATGGAATGCCACTTATATAACTTTATATAACCCAGACAAAAATAGCATCTTCCAGAGTTGATAAGGAGACTAACACGACTTGTGTCTGGTGCGGATGCATCTTGGTCAGCCTGAAAAGCACGAGGCGAGGAAGTTGTCAATGGGAGCTGGGAGTTTTACAGTTTCTTAAGGAAGCCAGGGCTGCCTTGGGTAGCATCTGGTCTTCGGTTTTACGTTGTATCTTCACATTCATTGCACATGACTATCTCAGTGTTCTAAGGTTTGGGGGAGTGAGGTCTCGGGTTCTCAACTCTTATTTCTGCAGCACCTTGTCTGTGGTCAGTAAGTGTTGATTGAAGGGAAGGAAGGAAAGTCACTCAGTCATGTCCATCTCTTTGCGACCCCATGGATGGTAGCCTACCAGGATCCTCCATCCATGGGATTTTCCAGGCAAGAATACTAGAGCAGGTTGCCATTTCCTTCTCCCGAAGATCTTCCCGACCAAGGGATTGAACCCGGATCTCCCACATTGCAGGCAGACGCTTTACCATCTGAGCCACCAGGGAGGTCCACGTGTTGGTTGGTTAAGTGAGTAATCAGACAGGCTGGGTGTTAACACTGATTAAAAAAACAAAACAAAACAAAAAAACTCCTCCTGCTTCTATCCTAAATGCCATCCTAAGCACAATCATGGAGGGAGTAAAGGTGGGGAGAGATTGGTTTAACTGCGCAGACATGTCTTTGTTGTGTGGGATGCTTATGCCATATTCCTCTTTGAGTTTTGTGTACGTGTGCTTAATCGTGTCCGGCTCTTGACAGCCCTACAGACTGTCACCCACCAGGCTCCTCTGTCCATGGGATTCTCCAGGCAAGAATCCTGGACTGGGTTGCTACTTCCTCCTTTCAGGGATCGAATTTAATTAAATGGATCATTTTGAAAATGTTACTTCTATAAGAGATAGTCTTTGTAAGTAGAGTTAAGATGTTCCTTCTCCACATAAACTGGTAGCTTTAATTACTCAACACATTTTTTTTCAAGAACAGTTTAATAAGGTTATCTGATGATCGGCTTCCATTTCTGTGCCAAGAACTATCCTAGCATTTGGCATAAGGACACGTTTATAGACTAGGCTCAGGAGATGAAAGATTTAATATCCACTTCTAACTGTAACAGGAGAAGCATTATAATATGAATAGTATACCTATAGAAAAGTTCAAGGAATTCATTGTAATTTAAGTGGGAACAGTCAGATAGCACACCCCCAGGGTTGCCAGCATGCTGACTGTTTTAATTCCTCTACGTACATGAACCCACATGCTTCTCATAGCAGCCCTGGAGGACAAAGAGGGTGACTACTTTGCCCCAGGCCATCCAGCTGGTGGATGGTGAAGCTGAGAGTCCAACCTACGTGGAGTGTTGGGAACTTGTGGTCTTCATGGTGGCATTGGGGGAAGCACTGTCTGCTCATGAGCTTGGAAGGAAGGTGCTTTTTAAGTCACTTAGTTAATTCCACACTGCCACCACCCAACAAAATTGAAATAAATCACAGTGGAGATCACCCCAAAGAAAAATGGAAGCATTCTTTCTGTTTTTGAAGATACACAAAAACAAAACCTAAAGTCCTGCATGCAGGACTATTATTAAGAGATACTCAGTCAGCATGAACTGATGTTACAAATGATTCGTCCTTGTTGTTCTTCAGTCGACTCAGTCATGTCCGACTCTTTGTGACCCCGTGGACTGCAGCATGCCAGGCCTCCCTGTCCACCACCAACTCCTGGAGCTTGCTCAAACTCATGTCTATCGGGTGGGTGATGCCATCCAACCAGCTCATCCTCTGTCGTCCCCTTCTCCTCCTGCCTTCAATCTTTCCCAGCATCAGGGTCTTTTCCAACAAATGACAGAGATGTCAAGAAAGCGCAACGTTGATTCAAGTTCTCCCTGTTTCCTACAGGGTGAATTTTGTAGTGGAAACACTGACATGTGACAATCGCCACTGTATTATTTTCTCCCAGTTAACAAAGAGAAATGCTGAAGCAGATGGGGGTGAACTCTTCCTTTATGAAGGCCGGATCCCCAGAGATTAGAATAGTGCATGTGTGTGTGTGCACACACACCCAGGGCTGTATCACCCCACAGGAGAGTGGGTGTGCCAACCCATTCACTCACTTGGCGCGCTAAGAGAAAAGCTCTGCCTTCCCTCTTGCCCGATTTCTTTAGGGCTGGTCTGTTGACATTTGAAAGTTCATTGTGAATTCACTTGATATTATTCAAGAGCCATTCAAAGCACATGTAAATGTAATCCTGAGCAACTCATTAAGACTTTTATCAAAAGTGCTTTCGGTTTCTTTTCAAAGCTAGAGAAATAAATGCAGAACTGAGGAGTTTTCATCAGGTTTATCTTTTTCATGTGCTAAAATAACTTATGGACTGCCTTGGTTACCATCAATTCTTCATGGAACCCACTTTAGTTTGTATCAATAGGGAGATGAATAATGCCTGGGTAGAATCTATTGTTAAGTCACTTATTTTCTCCAACATCAGTTTGCTTCACAAGTTTTGAAAGGAGAAACATCTTCTCTTATAAAACGTATGTCATACAGTTGATTGAACTACAAAGTAAACTTGATTTACAGGGCCACCTGGATACATAGCACAAGGGCTTGTTGTTTATTGTTTAGTCACTAACTTGTGTCCGACTCTTTTGTGGCCCCATGGACTGTAGCCCACCAGGCTCCGCTGTTCATGGAATTCTCAAGGCAAGGATACTGGAGTGGGTTGCCATGCCCTCCTCCAGGGGATCTTCCTGACTCAGGGATTGAACCCTAGTCTCCTGCATTGACAGGTGGTTTCTTTACCAGTGGAGCCAGCTGGGAAGCCCAGGAAATAGGCTGCTGCTGCTGCTGCTGCTGCTAAGTCGCTTCAGTGGTGTCCGACTCTGTGCGACCCCATAGATGGCAGCCCACCAGGCTCCCGAATGTCTTCCCACACCCCTTCATGTCCATGATGCTCCCCAGAGAGAAGGGTCTCATTTCCACATGGATGGCTCCACACTGTCTGACCTCCTGTGAAATAAATCCCATCACCAATTGAAGATGAACAGCTTGGAGCATCTGTCCAGCTGTCCCAAATGCAGTTAATCACGGAAACTGTTCCCATTTAATGCTTATTAACACCCTCAGTTCTTAGAAAAAAATGCTTTGAGAAGCCCTGCTTAGCTTTCTTCAAACAAGAGAAAAAATAAATCTGGACACTTCTTATGTGTCTAATGATGAGCCCAAAGTATTCTGCAACGATTTTTCTCCTGGAATGAGGGAAGCATTGGCACAGTGTACCCCAAGGAAAGAGAATCTGAGTTCAGGGAGGAAGTCAGCCAGGGTGGGTCCACTCCCCCTGCGGGCGGCGGCAAATCGTCATTCGTGAGGCCGCTCCCCCAGCAGCAAAAGAGGAAACTAGGCTGTTCTCAGGAGCCACAAGACATCCCAGAGTGCCCTTTCTTCTTCCTCTGTGACTCTGCAGACCTGAACGCCACTTTGCAAAGAAATCTACAGCTCACCAGAGCCTCGGTGCATCCTGAGACACTGGCCGGAGGGACCGTTCTCCCTGGTCAGGGGCTTAGACGCGTCACGCTGTGAACCTCAGGCTCCTCAGTTGCAAAATGGGGGAACTGGTCACTACATGACCTCGTCTAATCCAGGATTTTGCCAGTGAAGTGGCAAACTATCAGTGTCAGGATTGAAGCATTGTATTTTTGATCTGAAATAACATTAAAGTGACTAAGCCTACAGTGACTTCCCAGGTGGTAAAGAATCCGCCTGCCAGTGCTGGTGACCCAGTAAATGCGTGTTCGATCCCTGGGTCAGGAAGATCCCCTGGAGGGGGGCATAGCAACCCACTCCAGTGTTCTTGCCTGGAAAATCCCATGGACAGAGGAGCCTGGTGGGCTACAGTCCATAGGGTCACAGAGACTCAGACACGATTGAGTGACTAAGCACCCAGATCTACAATAACTTTTCATTAGAGTTTATTATTTTAAGAATGCATTGATCAGTCTTCGTAATATTTGGTGAAATTTATATCTAAATAATTGTAAAGAGATTACACGAACAGTTCTATTATAAAGCCAGTGTTTGAGTTTGGGACAGGAGTTCCCTAGACGTCCAGTGGTTAAGACTTTACCTTCCAGTGCAGGTGATGTGGGTTCAGCCCCTGGTTGGGGAGCTGAGATCTCACATGTTTGTGGGGCCCCCAAAATATAAAATATAAAACAGGAGCAATACTGTTATAAATTCAATAAAGACTTTAAGAAATGGTCCACATCAAACAGAAAAAATCTTAAATAAATTTGGGAGATTCTTTTCAGTCTAGATCCGTCTGTTGCCACAGCACTTTCCTAGGGCTATACAGATAATTTCCCTCTATTTTTCAGGTAAAGATTTAGATAAATTTATGTGTCTAAAGAGTTTACACTTGCCATGTTTATTGCTGCAGCCTTTGAGCTTTAAATGTACTGCCAGTGTACCATCTTTGGACTTCAGGAGTAGTTAGTTGTGCTGTTTATAGTCCTTTGAATTATTGCTTTAGAACAAATAGGAGTATCTCACAAAACTCTTCCTGATTTCTGTTTTTTCAAGCACAACAACTTTGTCTGCCATTGATTTTGGCATTTCCTTATTTTTTTTTTTTAAGTGATATGGATGATGAGTGATACCTTAGGAAATTGTGTCCTTTTTTACTTTAGTTACTAATGAAACTCACTTTTTTCTTCCCTAAGAAGCACTGAACTCTTTAGAGTTTATATTGTGTGAACGTGGAACTTCTTGCCTCTTAGGGACGTGGTTTTGTTAATGAAGCCCAGGGCTTTATGTAGATATGTGACCTCACCAGCCAGGTTTATCTCTGGCGTTTCCTAATTTTTCCTTTCATCTTAGTTTTGTTGGGTTTCATTGTACCAACTTATCTTGTGTTTATATAGTTGCTTCATTCCTGTATTTAGTCAATCCGCATATTCTGTGACGAGTACATATCAATATAATTCACTCTATCAGACCACGGAAACAAAAATGAACATCTGACCTGGACTCACCTCTCAGAAAACCTTGGATGTGAAATCTGTCAAAAGCAGAGTTGCCATCTCTCCATTTTTCCACCTTTTCCACTATAACTGATAGTGGAAACTGTTGCTTTACGAGAACAACATTCTTGATTTGGTTTTTAACGTTTTGTGGTCTGATTTTTAAAATACTTAACTTCTTGTCCATTTGGAACTTAATGTGGTATGTGATGAGAGCTCAAAATCCAAGTAAGGTTTTCTTTTCATTAATATGCATTCCCCCAGAACCATTGATTTTGTTACTGATTTTCATTTCTACAGTATCATGGCAATCTTATTTTTAATATTCAATATATTAACTGTTTTCTATAACTCAAGACTCTGAACTTAGACCCTTGAGCCTCTCATTTTAATCATAGGCAAAGCTCTTCATTAAGTCTTTGTGCATGCTCAGTCATTACATTGTGTCTGACTGTTTTGCTACCCCGTGGATGGAGCCAACTCTGTCCATGGGATTTTCCAGGCAAGAATACTGGAGTGAATTGACATTCCCTTCTTCCCGGATCTCTTGCATTGGCAGGTGGATTCTTTACCACTGAGCCACCTGGAAAGCCCTCATTATTAAATCTATGAAAAGAAAGTGAAAGTCTCTCAGTTGTGTCCAACTCTTTGTGACCCCAGGGACTATAGAGTCCATGGAATTCTCCAGGCAAGAATATTGGAGTGGGTGACCGTTCCCTTCTCCAGGGAATCTTCCCAATCCAGGGATCGAACCCAGGTCTGCCACGTTGCAGGCGGATTCTTTACTGTCTGAGCCACAAGGGAAGCCCAACAATACTGGAGTGGGTAGCCTATCCCTTCTCCAGTGGATCTTCCCAACCTAGGAATCAGACTGGGGTCTCCTGCATCGCAGGCAGATTCTTTACCAGCTGAGCTACCAGGGAAGCCCAACCATTGAGTCTATAATAAGATAATTTAAAAGAAAGTGAATAACTGTAAGTAATGTCATCCTTAGGGATGGTACAATAATTAGCATCTTGGTAGCACTTTCTTAAGTCATTTTTCTTAGGTGATAGAAATTATGTTATCTCAGTGTCTGGTCCCACTCCTGGAGATGTACTATGGCGTTATGGTGAACTTCTCACTGGGGATGAAGACAAATTCTAAGATCTGTTTGATGCATAACCATGTTTTGCTCCTGCCAAGACTGAGAATTCTTTACCAGAAAGGCCTGTGTTTGATGCCGCTGCCAGAGCTGTAATTTTTTCCTTCTTGGAGATAAAATAGGGAACATCAGAGTTTTCTAATGAAATCAAAGAATAGTCCCCAGCCCTTCTCCCTGCTTAGCTCATGATCTAGGTGAACTTTTACTTCATCTTCTTCAATTGGCAGCTGTTCTAGAAAATGTCATATTTTGTCCAGCTGTGTAGCTTCCTTTTGTGTGTGTGAGGAATGCATTTTTCTTATTTCCTCAGCCATGATTTAGTGGGCCAACCGTGAGACTAAGTTGACATCTGTAGAGTTCCCATCCTTTCAAGTTAAATTGAGGCAATAAAACCTGCAGTGTCTATTCACTGGCTGGTTGTCAAACAGACTAATGCTTATGACAGAGCTTTGACTGCTCAGTAAATGTTCTACTAAAACATAAGTTACTTTGCATTAAGAGGCTCTTGCTTAATAGTTATAGACCAGAGTGTGTCACCCTAGGGCCATATGCTCTGTTGGAGGTGTGGATGTCGGAACAGGCAGTCCCAGTTCAATATGGTGAGTGCTGGGCCACCCCCAGGAGAGCTCCTCCAGGCCTAGGGTGAGTGGGGAGCAGTGTGTGGCTCCAGAGAAGAGGACATCACAGAGCTGAGTCTGGAAGGCTGAGGTCACCACACACACAAGCTCCAAGATCTAAGAGTGCAGCTATGTTCCTTGAACCTACATCTGCTGCACGGGGTTTGACCTGCCTTGAGTGTGAAGACGAGGTCTTACAGATGATGCTTGAAAAGGTCTCGGGCCATATCATTAAAAACATATGTAGTCTAGGTCAAGTAAATTGCCCTTCAATAGTAGGCACTAAAGACACAATTACTTCCCTGGTGGCTCAGATGGCAATGCAGGAGACCCAGGTTTGGTCCCTAGGTTGGGAAGATACTCTGGAGGAGAAAATGGCACCCCACTCCAGTATTCTTGCCTGGAAAATCCCATGGACGGAGGAGCCTGGTGAGCCACAGCCCATGGGATCGCAAAGAGTCGGCCACAACTGAGTGACTTCACTTTCACTGACACAGTTGGGCTTCCCAGGTGGCTCAGTGGTAAAGAATCTGCCTGTCAGTCCAGGAGATGGGGGTTCAATCCCTGGGTCAGAAAGATCCTCTGGAAGAGACAGTGGCAGCTCACTCTAGTATTCTTGCCTGGGAAATCCCATGGACAGAGGAGCCTGGCAGTTATGGTTCATGAGGTTGCAAAAGAGCCAGATAAGACTTAGTGACTAAACAAGAACAGCAACAATAAAAAGACACACTAATTATAAACCATGCAAGGACATAATCCTAGAATCCTGGAATGTATATGTAAATGTCTCCCATCCAGCCATGCCACAGTTCCCGCCCAGGGATGTAGCGAGGTGACTTCACTTAGCTGACTCTCTAATATCCCTCCTTTCCTTCATCTCCAAGTTTCTTGGAATAGAAAATATTTGAAGAGTGGTATTCATATCTCATTTATCTATGTAACTTCTGGCCCAGTCGTTATTGAACTGCTGTCTCAAAGGTGGCTTTGGTTTCCCAGGTAATAAGCTCATGGTTGAAGGAGTGAACTGTTCAGGTTGGAGAAGAAAAGAAAGATTGGTTGTCTGCTTTTGGAGAAACAAAGAAGATTGTTGCTAATGCCCAAAGCAAGGCTATTGAGAATGAAATCTCAATTTAGCCTTGCTCTGTAGGCTTCTATTCACAGAAGTTTAGAAACGTTCATTCTCGTTTGAAGATAAATTCTCAGCAGGTGAATACTAATAGAACCATTAATAATTGTGGAAATGTAAGGATCCTTGGATATCTTCTGAACAGATCTCCTTGATTTTATAAAAGAGGAAGTTAATTAAGTGACTTGCTTAAGGTCATACAACCTTTTCATTCCTGTAGGTAAAACTGTCTGGTTTCTCTTAAATATTAAATATTTAAGCTTTTCTCTAAAGATCATACTCCAAGGCAGAGTGAATTAGTTGAGAATCTATGACCTCAGTGTCTGGCAGCCATATGTTTTTCAGAGTCAAAATGAAAACACAGAGAAACATGGATCAAACCTGGTGGTTCCTTGACTTTTTGACTAGGACAACTGAAATGTGGATTACAGTTCATCATAAGAAATTTAAATGGACCAGCTTAAATATTTTCTGTGTTTTGTAATATTGTTGTAATACCTATAGTTTAACAAAACATGCCTTTGCTGTAGCTTTTGATGTATCCATTGCAGTTTAGACTTCTGCGAGACTAGGAAACATAGATTGGACATTCCTTCCTAATTCAGTATATCATGAGTGGATAAACCAGTGCTTTGAAACATGAGTAGAAGCAACTAAATGGGGGCCAAAACCGAAGGTGAGTTGAAAAAGAAATGCAGAAGAAAAAGATAATACAAAAGCAATACCTAGCTATGGAAGATAAGGGCATGCATGTGTGCTAAATTGCTTCAGTCGTGTCCAGCTCTTTGTGTCCCCATGGACTGTAGCTGCCAGATTCCTCTCTCGGTTGGATTCTCCAGGCAAGGATACTGGAGTCTGTTGCCATGCCCTCCTCCAGGGGATCTTCCTAACCCAGGGATCAGCCAAGACATTAAAACAAAAACAAAAGCTTGTATTTGGGAGTAAAAAATAAAACCTCACAGGAATATATAAGTATTTAAAAGCCCTGCCACATAGAATTTCACCCTTTCTCCTAGACTATGGCTTCCTGAAACTTTCTTTTAAAATTTCATTATATTGGTAATAATTATAATATTATTTCAGCTTAGCTTCATGGTAATAATGCTGTGATCTTATTTATTTTGTGTTAAACAATTGTGACAATAGGGAAGCAGACATTTGTCCTTGACTATTGGAGAAGTCACTGGCGACCTACTCCAGTACTCTTGCTTGGAAAATCCCATGGACAGAGGAGCCTGGTAGGCTGCAGTCCATGGGGTTGCTAAGAGTCGGACATGACTGAGCGACTTCCCTTTCACTTTTCACTTTCATGCATTGGAGAAGGAAATGGCAACCCACTCCAGTGTTCTTGCCTGGAGAATCCCAGGGACGGCGGAGCCTGGTGGGCTGCCATCTATGGGGTCGCACAGAGTTGGACACGACTGAAGCGACTTAGCAGCAGTAGCAGCAGCATTGTAAATGTCGGAGAAGGAAATGGCAACCCACTCCAGTCTTCTTGCCTGGAGAATCTCATGGACTGAGGAGCCTGGGGGGCTACAGTCCATGGGGTTGCAAAGAGCTGGACCCAACTGAAGTGACTGAGAACTGAGGATTGTAAATGTTCTTTCATTATTAGATCCTCAGTCTTCAGTCTTCCCTCAAGGGTCCTCAAGACAGTCTTTTTGTTTATTGTTTGATAGTTGATCCTACCAGAAATATTCTTAGCTGATGTGTAACTAGAGGTTTATTACAGAACCCAGAAGCAATAACTTGCAGTTTGGAATATGCGTATTATGTGAATCATTTTGTTTTATGGAATTGAAATCTTAGTTTCCATCTACGGAAAATAATGTTGCTCAGTATTTTCTTCACTGCATTTAAAAGGATGACCCTGGCTTATTGTTAGATTTTTAACTGAAAGAGAACAAGACCCTATTTTTTTTTTTTTTCAACTTCTGAATTTTCTGGGAAACACTGGAATTGCTGGAGCTGTGTGAAGTGGCCATTTGATTGATGAACCATTGGCTTCCAGGTTACTCAAGAACACCTAATATGAAGCATATTTTTCATAATTAGTCAAGGTGAACATTACGAATAACCTTTTTAGAGCTGTTTCACTGCCATTCTTTCCCTCTAAAAGTCCATCCACAGAGGTTGTCCTGGAGCGTCCCCTGGAAACTGTGGCCCATTAACCTGAACCTATAAGTGAGATTCTAAAGTGAGGTGGTAGTAGTAGTTTAAACTTCAAATTAAAAAGCTATTGTGTTGTCCATATACGAAATCTCCATTTCATTCTGCCATGTGTCATCTGTTTCTTTCCTTAGACTTTCTATTATTGCTTTTATTTCCAAAGTGCTTGCCCATGCTTCTTGGAGGTTGCTATAACAGCCGTTTTAAAGTTTTTGATGATTTTAACATCTGTGACATATCAGGGTTAGTAATTGTTGATTTTCCTTTTACTTGTGAGTTGAGATTTTCCTGGACCTTACAAATTTGGGATTGTTTCTTGGACATTTTGAGTATTATGTTACAGGATTTGGAGTCTTGTTTAATTTCCAAGAAGAATGTTGTTTGTTTGAACAATTGACCAGGTTATTCATGGGCTGCAGGGTTTTTTATTTAACTTACTGTCCTGTAATAATGATCATATTAATTACTGCTTTGGACTGAATCGTGTCACCTCCTCACCCAAATTCATATATTGAAGCCCTAATCCCTAGTGCTCAGAATGTGACTGAGATAGTAGATAGGGTCTGTCAGTTTAGTTCATTCGCTCAGTTATGTCCAACTCTTAGTGACCCCATGGCGGCAGCATGCCAGGCTTCCCTGTGCATCACCAACTCCTGGAGCTTGCTCAAACTCACGTCCATGCAGTTGGTGATGCCATCCAACCATCTCATCCTCGGTTGTCCCCTTCTCCTCCTGCCTTCAATCTTTCCCAGCATCAGGGTCTTTTCCAGGGTCTTTTGAATCAGGTGGCCAAAATATTGGAGTTTCAGCTTCAGCATCAGTCCTTCCAGTGAATATTCAGGACTGATTTCCTTTAGGATGGACTGGTTGGATCTCCTTGCAGTCCAAGGGACTCTTGAGAGTCTTCTCAAACACCACAGTTCCAAAGCATGAATTCTTTGGTGCTCAGCTTTCTTTATAGTCCAACTGTCACATCCATACATGACTACTGGAAAAACCGTGGCTTTGACTAGATGGATCTTTGTTGGTAGTGTCTCTGCTTTTTGATATGCTGTCTAGGTTGGTCATAGTTTTTGTTTTTTGTTTTTTTCAAGAAACAAGCGTCTTTGAATTTCATGGCTGCAGTCACCATCTGCAGTGATTTTGATGCCCAAGAAAATAAAGTCTCTCACTGTTTCTATTGTTTCCTATCTATTTGTCATGAAATGATGGGACCAGATGCCATGATCTTTGTTTTTTGAATGTTTTTTGATAGAGTCTTTAAAGAGGTTTCTAAGGTTAAATGAGGTCATTAAGGTGGGGGACTAGTCCAATACAACTGGCATCCTTATAAGAGGCTATTAAGGCACAGACCCCCAGAGGGAGGAAAACGTGAAGACTTCAGGAGAAGTCCACCTACAAGTAGAGGAGCAGGGTCTCAGGAGAAACCAACCCTGCCCACACTTTGATCTCAGACTCCAGCTTCAAGAGCTGTGAGAAAACTAATTTTTGTCGTGTACATCACCCCGTGTGTAGTCATAGTTATGGTAGCCTGAGCCAAGTAGTATGTTTAGATTTGATAGTATTTCGTCATTATTTGAAGAAATTTGAGGCTTGGTTTCTTTAAAATTCACATTATGAACCATGTGATAAAGGCATGTAAAAACATGCAAAATCATATTCACATAAGGTACAAGAAGTTATTGAATACATTTTCCAGAGAGGGTAGGTCAAGGTGTGGGCCCATGAGAGTTGTTCTTAGAATAGTGACAAATAATCACCCCTTTTCTGTGTTGCAGGGGAAAGGATGTTTGGGTCTAAAAAGAGCAACATCAGAGGGAAAGGCTTTCCTGCTTTGCTACATGAGTTTTTAATTTCTTTGCATGAAAGTTATTCTAAGCAATAATATAAATCATATTAAAAAACTAGGAAAACATTTGTAGTATCTGCAGTACAGAGGTGACTTCCTTAATGGATAAAGGAATGTTTTAAAATGAGTTAAGAAAACAGTAATAGGCCCGGGGAGGGGACACACAGGCTATGTATATGAAGCAATTCATTTCTCTCTCACACATGCAGCCAACAGATGTGAATATATTCACAATGTTTAAATTAAAGCATTTGCAAAGTGGCAAGGATTTCAGATAAATGTAAAATGCCTATGCAAATGGACCTGTGACCTTTAAATTGGATCCCTTCTTTGTAGGGCAATCTTAAAATATAGCAATGAACTTCACAGTAGAATGCCCTTTGACCTACCAGTGATGCTTGTCATCCTGTATCCTAAAGAAATACCAATGGATGTGTGTAAAACTTTAGCTTCCAAGAATTTTTTTTTTATCACAGAATAGTTTATCGTGGCAAAAAGTGGAAAGACTGAAATATCTGACAGTGAGGGATGGGTTACTGAGCCAGACTTGCCTGTGAGTGTCCAGCAGTCTCCAGTGGAAGCGTGGGTCAACAGTGGCCTGCCACAGGGTCAGAGGCACCAAGTACCACAGTCCTAGTAGCCGCAGCATGATGCCAGAGGTCCTTTTGGAAGGGGTGGCCATTACCCCTGCCATACTTTGGCCACAGGCCAAAAGACAGGGAGGGAACACAGCCCTACCCAGCAATAGAAGATTGGATTAAGTATTTATGGAGTACAGCCCCACCCATCAGAGAAAGACTCTGACTCCCCCATGGCCAGTTCCTCCCATGGGGAAGCTTCCACAAGCTTCTTATCCTTATCCATCAGAGGACAGATAGAATGAAAACCACAGTCACAGAAAACTAACCAAACTGATCACATGGATCACAGCCTTGTCTAACTCAATGAAACTGCGAGCCATGTCGTGCAGGGCCACCCAAGACAGACAGGTCACGGTGGAGAGTTCTGACAAAACGTGGTCCACGGAGAAGGGAATGGCAAACCACTTCAGTATTCTTGCCTTGAGAACCCCGTGAACAGTATGAAAAGGTAAAAAGATAGGACACTGAAAGATGAACTCCCCAACTCAGTAGGTGCTCAGGTGCTGCTGGAGAAGAGTAGAGAAAAAGCTCCAGAAAGAATGAAGAGATTGAACCAAAGCAAAAACAATGCCCAGTTGTGGATGTGACTGGTGATGGAAGTAAAGTCCAATGCTATAAAAAACACTGTTGCATAGAAACCTGGAATGTGAGGTCCATGAATCAAGGTAAATTGGAAGTGGTCAAACAGGCAATGGCAAGAGTGAGCATCGACATTTTAAATCAATGAACTAAAATGGACTGGAATGGGTGAATTTAATTCAGATCACCATTATATCTACTACTGTGGGCAAGAATCCCTTAGAAGAAGTGGAGCAGCCTTCATAGTCAAAAAAAGAGTCCAGAATGCAGTACCTGGATGCAATCTCAAAAATGATGGAGTGATCTCTGTTCATTTCCAAGGCAAACCTTCAGTATCACAGTAATCCAAGTCTATGACTCAACCACTAATGCTGAAGAAGCTGAAGTTGAATGGTTCTATGAAGACCTACAAGACCTTCTGGAACTAACACTGAAAAAATATGTCCCTTTCATCATAGGGGACTGCAATGAAAAAGCAAGAATTCAGGAGATATCTAGAGTATCAGGCAAGTTTGCCCTTGGAGAACAAAATGAAGCAGGACAAAGGCTAACAGAGTTTTGCCAAGAGAACACACTGGTTCTTCACAAACAGGCTCTTCCAACAACCCAAGAGTGAGGGATGAGACGACTCTACACATGGACATCACCAGATGGTCAATGCCGAAATCAGACTGGTTATATTCTTTGCAGCCAAAGATGCAGAAGCTCGATACAGTCAGCAAAAACAAGAGCAGGAGCTGACTGTGGCTTAGATCATGAACTCCTTATTGCAAAATTCAGATTTAAACTGAAGAAACTAGGGAGAACCACTAGACCATTCAGGTGTGACCTAAATCAAATCCCTTATGATTACACAGTGGAAGTAACAGATTCAAGGAGTTAGATCTGATAGACAGAGTGCCTGAAGAACTATGGACAGAAGTTTGTAACATCGTACAGGAGATGGTGATCAAAACCATCCCCACCCAAGAAGAAGAAATGCAAAAAGGCAAAATGGTTATCTCAGGAGACCCTACAAATAGCTGACAAAAGAAAAGAACTGAAAGGCAAAAGAGAAAATGAAGTATATATTCATCTGAATGCAGAGTTTCAAAGAATAGCAAGGAGAGATAAAGAAGCCTTCCTCAGTGATCAGTGCAAAGAAATAGAGGAAAGCAATAGAATAGGAAAGACTAGAGATCTCTTCAAGAAAATTAGAGATACTAAGAGAACATTTCATGCAAAGATGGGCTCAATAAAGGACAGAAATGGTATGGACCTAACAAAAGCAGAAGATATTAAGAAGAGGTGACAAGAATACACAGAAGAATTATACAAAAAAGATCTTAATGACCCAAATAACAACAATGGTGGGATCACTCCCTAGAGCCAGACATTATGGAATGTGAAGTCAAGTGGGCCTTAGGAAGCATCACTCCGAACAACGCTAGTGCAGGTGATGGCATTCCAGTTGAGCTCTTTCAAATCCTAAAAGATGATGCTGTTAAAGTGCTGCACTCAATATGCCTGGAAATTTAGAAAACTCAGCAGTGGCCACAGGAATGGAAAAGATCAATTTTCATTCCAATCCCAAAGAAAGGCAGTGCCAAAGAATGTTCAAATGGCCACACAATTGCACTCATCTCACACACTAGCAAAGTAATGCTCAAAATTCTCCAAATTAGACTTCAGCGGTACATGAACTGAGAACTTCCAGATGTTCAACTTGGATTTAGAAAAGGCAGAGGAAGCAGAGTCAAATTGCCAACATCCATTAGAAAATAGAAAAAGCAAGAGAATTCCAGAAAAACATCTACTTCTGCTTCATTGACTATGCCAAAGCCTTTGAATGTGTGGATCACAACAAACTAGAAAATTCTTTAAGAGATGGGAATACCAGACCACCTTACCTGCCTCCTGAGAAACCTGCATGCAGGTCAAGAAGCAACAGTTAGAACTGGACATGGGACAATGGACTGGTTCAAAATCATGAAAGAAGTACATCAAGGCTGTATATTGTCACCCTGCTTATTTAATTTATATGCAGAGTATATCATGTAAAATGTCAGGCTGGATGAAGCACAAGCTGGAATCAAGATGGCCAGGAGAAATATCAGTAACCTCAGATATGCAGATAACACCACCCTTATAGCAGAAAGGGAAAAAGAACTAAAGAGCCTCTTGATGAAGAGCGGAGTGAAAAACCTGGCTTAAAACTCAGCTTTCAGGAAGTGGCATCAAGTGGCTTTCAAGTCATGGCATCCAGTCCATGGCTTCATAGCAAATAGATGGGGAACAATGGAAACAGTGACAAACTTTATTTTCTTGGGCTCCAAAATCACTACAGAAGGTGACTGCAGCCATGAAATTAAAACATGTTTTCTTCTTGGGAAAAAAAAATGCTATGACCAACCTAGACAGCATATCAGAAAGCAGAGACATTACTTTACCGACAAAGGTCCGTCTAGTCAAAGCTATGGTTTTTCCAGTAGTCATGTATGGATGTAAGAGTTGGACCATAAAGAAGGCTGAGCACCAAAGAATTGATGCTTCTGAAGTGTGGTGTTGGAGAAGAGTGAAGTCCCTTGGACTGCAAGGAAATCCAACCAGTCCATCCTAAAGGAAATCAGTCCTGAATATTCATTGGAAGGACTGATGCTGAAGCTGAAGCTCCAATACTTTGACCACCTGATGCAAAGAACTTACTCATTAGAAAAGACTGTAATGCTGGAAAGATTGAAGGCTGGAGGAGAAGGGGACAACAGAGGATGAGATGGCTGGATGGCAGCACCGACTGGACGGACATGGGTTTGAGTAAACTCTGGGAGTTGGTGATGGACAGGGAGGTCTGGCGTGCTATAGTCCACGGGGTCTCAAAGAATCGGCCATGACTGAGAGACTGTCCTGAACTGAACTGATTAAAGACTTTTCAGGTTAACAATAGGGGGATATTTTTTTATATTATTATGTGTAATAAACAAGATTCTTAATCATAGGACTATTACTATTCTTTTTTTTTTAAGAAAAATCTGTATATAAACACAAACTATTGGAAGGATGTTCATCAAAATTCTGAAGTATTTTGAATTATACGTATTTGAATCATAAGTTACTTAATAGTTTCTTTTGGAATGTCTGTTTTCTATGCTTTAAAATAAACACATAATACATATATTACTGTTTAAAAAATCCATTATGATTTATTTAATATGAAAAGATTTTCTAGAAACAGCTGTAGTATGGTTGCTTAGGCTTCACAAAGTTAGTGTAGAGTTGGTGAAATGCATTGTTTGTGTATTCATTTTTTGTGATTCATGTCTTGCTCTTGTTTTGTTGATTTAGCTGAAGATGAGCTCTTATCTTAAATATTCTTAAACCTTAAGATTTCCAGAATCAGAATAATAAAGATTCTATTCTGTTGCATACCTTTGATAAAACCATTCATTTTATGTTGACTCTTTCAAATGGAACTAGCGTTCCACATAGACAACTATGAATCCGTTAAAAAAATTAAATTTCAACTGTATTTTTACAGTCAAATATCATGGGCCATCTTTACCAAAATGCTCTATTTTCACACAACAGCTTAAAAAACGGCTCATGTATTATAAAGAATGAGCTCTATTGAAAAACACAATTGCTATTTTTAAAATGAACTACCTCTGACATGACATTGTTTGTCAAGAATTAGGAAATAATGACCTGTTCCTGAGGTGGGGGGGGGTTGTCTATTTTTAGCGAGTGGCTCTCTTGGTTTTCTATTTACCAAGCGACACGGAAGTATTCCGCCGCATGGCACATGCTGGAATGGATCCTTTGGGTACGGTGTTCTGGGTTGACTTCTCCAGCAGAAGGCTGCGAGTCAGCGCCCCCTGTTCCCCCCTCCAGCCCCCACTGAAATGGAGCCGAGGAGGCATTTTTCTGCCTCATTCTGTTGCGCACAGGCCCTCCCAGGCGGCGGGCGGCAGTAACTGAGCTGTCACATGGTTCTGTGCTAAATCTGCAGCTTTATGCCTTCTTGGGGGAGGAAAGCAGTGGCTGCAGACTGGGTTCTTGTCACTCCGGAGACATTCCCTGTGGGCTGGTGGGCAGAGACCGCTCCTTAATAACAGACTCTGGAGACCCCACCACCTGCCCCCAACTCCTCCACCACGCCTCCCTCCGCGTCTGCATTTCTAGGTTGCCTTTGTAATCCACAGGACATCATGTGCCCGGGGTTTGGGTGAAACAGGGTTACAAACAAATAAGGAACCCTCTTATGAAAGCTGGCGTAAGCACTTGTACTCATCCAAGGATTCCCAAGGTTCTTGGCTAAATAAAAAATCAGAGCTACCATTTCTGAAAGCTTGCTGTGGGCACTAGGGCATTAGTGCTCAGCATATGATTTTGTTGAAATGCACAAAATGGCAATATTCCTACTATACAGAACATGAGCTGAGACTCAGATCATTTAAGTAATCTGCTAATGGTCACACAGCTTGTAAACGAAGATAGAAATTGAACCACACAACATACACACCCATAAACATCATTGTTCAGGGCTCATCATTGTTCATTGTTCTAGGGGGATTTATTCTAAGCATATCCCCAAATATTAAACATATTCTGTCTAACAAGTAGAGCCAGGAAACCTATTTAAAGTTGGCAGGCTGTTGGGGGAAAAGTTCTGTGCAAGTGTCCTTTACCTGAATAGATTTCTCTTTAGTAAAGATGTAACTTTTTGCATCTTTAGTTGTATGTATTGTCATTAAGAAGTTTCAATATCTCGGGATGCTCAATTCCTGTCTTGTTAATTTGTATTGAAATGTATTCTTTTTTCCTTGAGTTCATGATAGAAACGCTGTTAATCTCTCAGTTTTTAGACTATCTCATGTGCTAAGCATTAGGTGGTCTCTGATGGTCAGAGAAATGAGACTGTTGAAATATGCCAGGATGGCCAAGGAAAGCCAGTCTGAATAGGTCACATTTTAGGGCAGACCTATGGGGTGAGAATGATTATATTAATTAAAGTAAACGAGCATTTCAGTTTTAAGTGAACATCAAATATTTGACCAAAGAAAGCAAGATAGTCTTTAAAGCTGCTTTTTTGTTCTCTAGAAGAAATTAAGCTAGATTCATCCTATATTTGGAAATACTGTTGTTGTTCAATTGCTAAGTCATATCCAGCTCTTTGCGACCCCATGGACTGCAGCACGCCAGGCTTCCCTGTTCACTGTTCTCCTGGAATTCGCTCAAACTCATCTCCATTGAGTCGGTGATACTATCCAACCATAAAACAATTTTACCTTCCATCAAATTTGCACTTAATACACCTGTGTGTGTTTCTGACATCCATGCAACTGGCTTGGTTTAGTTGCTAAGTTGTGGCCTACCCTTGCTACCCTATGGACAGAGAAGCCTGCCAGGCTCCTCTGTCCATGGGATTCTCTAGGCAAGAATGCTAGAGTGGGTTGCCATTTTCCTTCTCCAAGGGATGGATCTTCCAGACCCAGGAATTGAACCTGGGTCTCTTGCATTGCAGGCATATTCTTTACCGACTGAGCTACAATGGAAGCTCATGTAACTGTCTTAAGAGCTTTTTTCTAAAAGGAAAACGTGTCTGTGTCTGCGAATTGAATTTGCAATTCAATGAACAAAATAAGATGCTGATGAATCTGTGAATTTGGCACAATGGGGATGGAGCCAACAGCCATGAAAAGTGTTGAGTCTGGTTGCAGTCATGCCACAGAAAAACGTCTCTTTTGGAGAAGACCCTCTCGCTGGATTATAAATACCTTCTAGATGTGCTGTCAGCCCCTTGATTTATACTTCCTTATAACTATCAGTGTAAGAAAATATCAAAGTGATAATTAAATGATAATTGAAACAAAGAAAATTGAAGGGACCCAGTTTGCCTCTGGGGCTTCCTTCCCTGGTGGCTCAGTGGTAAGGAATCTTCCTGCAATGCAGGAGACCCAGGTTTGATCCCTGGTCAGGAAGATTCCCTAGAGGAGGGCATGGCACTCCACTCCAATATTCTTGCCTGGAGAATCCCATGGACAGAGGAGCTCAGCAGACTAAGGTCCACAGGATTACAAAGAGTTGGACATGACCGATGGGACTTAGCATGCACGGATCCATGCCATACTGATTCTTTTTTTTAACTTTAAACTTTTTATTTTGTATTGGAGTGTAGTCAGTAAACTCATTCCCTGGTGGCTCAGACAGTAACAAATCCACCTGCAATGCAGGAGACCTGGGTTTAATCCCTGAATCGGGAAGATCCCCTGGAGAAAGGAATGGCAACCCACTCCAGTATTCTTGCCTGGAGAATCCCATGGACAGAGGAGCCTGGCGGGCTTCAGTCCCTGGGGTCACACAGAGTTGGACACACTGTAGCATCTAAGGAGAGGCAGCAGCAGCAGCAGTTTGCCTCTGGAAAAGAAAGAAAGGGGAAGTTTTGAACGTTTGCTACCTGACTCCAGTGAACCAGAGGAAAAAAAAAATTATTTGGATCAAATCATTTAAATATTGATTGCTGGCAAGAGTGAGAGGAAAGTCGAATTCTGGGGCCTGTGTGCAGAGGAAGAGGGCAGGAGAGGGCAGGTGTTGTGGCTGAGACAGAGTGGTCAGCGGCACACACGTGGAAGTATCTCAGAAAAGACATCACACTCTCAACAGTGTTCACTCTAGCTTTCTCAAAAACAAAACAAACAAAAACACTCCAACATCCTGAAGGATCCAGGCTGTGTTTATGTCATGAAGATCCTGGACGGTTTGTATCAATATAACTCCAGTACTTCGGCCACCTCATGCAAAGAGCTGACTCATTGGAAAAGACTCGACTCATTGGAAAAGACTCTGATGCTGGGAGGGATTGGGGGCAGGAGGAAAAGGGGACGACAGAGGATGAGATGGCTGGATGGCATCACCGACTCGATGGATGTGAGTCTGAGTGAACTCCGGGGAGTTGGTGATGGACAGGGAGGCCTGGCGTGCTGCAGTTCATAGGGTCGCAGAGAGTCGGACACGACTGAGCGACTGAACTGAACTGAACTGAGTGTGGCACACAGACAATGGACTATTACTCAACCATAAAAAGGCATGAAATTGTGCCATTTGCAGAGACATGGATGGACCTAGAGACTGTTGTACAAAGTGAAGTATGTCAGAGAGAGAAAAATAAATATTGTATATTGATGCCTATATGTGGAATCTAGAAGAAAGATACAAATAAACCTGTTTGCAAAGTAGAAATAGAGACACAGGCATAGAGAACAAATATATGGACACCAGGGGGAGGAAAGGGAGGTGCAAAAAATTGGGAGATTGGAATTGACATATGTACACTATTGATATTATGTATAAAATTGGTAACTAACGAGAACCTACTGTGTAGCATAGGGAACTCTATTCAGTGCCCTATGATGAACTAAATGGGAAGGAACTCCAAAAAGAGGGGATATATGTATACATAAAGCTGATTTGTTTTGCTGTATAACAGAAACTAACAAAAAATTGTAATACAACTGTACTCCAATAAAAAATTTAAAAATTCTGTTAAAGAAAACGGTCTGTGAGATGAGAGTGCTTCCGCTGTGGATCACTGGTATTTTGTTTCTTGGCTCTTAATTCCCTGAGGAAACTGAGAATTTTCTGGATAGGTGTTCTTCTGAAGCGTTAACTTGTGTACTGAGATTGTGCCAGTGGTCAGATTGAGAGAGATGTCATGAAGGGCTACCGAGTGCTTTTTTATTTAGAAAGTTATATAAGCAGAGCACTGAAGTTTCCCCTGCATCAACACTTAGGTCTTTATTCTCACCTTTCCATGTGGTGAAATATCTTTCTCACGTGCCTACTCACTACTCAGATATTTTTAAAAGAGAAATTATTTTCTTCAGCAAGTTATTTTTGTTCAGTTTTGTTGTTTGGGGTATTTTTGCAATACATTGTGGTATCTGTTTATCTGATGTGTTGGTAGTAACTAAATGTTTTTGAATTGTGGGTATACTATTTTCGGAACTTGCTTTTTACCTGACTGTACAGTGTGAGCTGTCTCAGTGAAAGAGGACAGTACGTTTTTACATTAACTTGCAGGTTTTATATTTGAACCATCAATATGCCAGCCCTCCCCAGGCCTGTGCTCCTCCCAGGGTGCTCTCAGCAGGGCGGCACTCCTTTGGAACTCCTAGGGGAAGGAAGGAAGGAACAAAGACACTCTGAGTCCATGTATGATCTTTCCTAGTAGGCTGCTTGTAGCAGTGGGAATAAAGGCAGGCAGTTGCAACTAAGGACTCTTCATAGTAGCCCAGACCTATTTCTTGCCCACTGAGGGATTCAACCTAGACAGCATATTAAAAAACAGAGACATTACCAACAAAGGTCTGTCTAGTCAAAGCTATGGTTTTTCCAGTAGTCATGTATGGATGTGAGAGTTGGACTACAAAGAAAGCTGAGCACCAAAGAATTGATGGTTTTGAACTGTGGTGTTGGAGAAGACTCTTGACAGTCCCCAGGACTGCAAGGAGATCCAACCAGTCCATCCTAAAGGAAATCAGTCCTGAATATTCATTGGAAGGACTGATGCTGAAGCTCCAATGAAATGCCACCTGATGCGAAGAGCTGACTCATTGGAAAAGACCCTGATGCTGGGAAAGACTGAAGGCAGGAGGAGAAGGGGAGACAGAGGATGAGATGGTTGGATGGCCTCACAGACTCAATGGATATGAGTTAGAGTAAACTCCAGGAGTTGGTGATGGACAGGGAAGCCTGGCGTGTTGCAGTCCATGGGATCTCAAAGAGTCAGACATGACTGAGTGACTGAACTGAACTGAGGGACTCACTGTTTTCACTCTAACAGCATCCCCCTGCAATGGTAAGCCTTCAGAAAGTTTATTTGAACTCTGTGCCTCAGTCTTTCCCATCTTTACAATGGGGCAATAGCATTTCACTTCTACCAGTGGTAGTGCAGCACCTATGAAACCAAACATCCCCAAGATGACACTACAAACTCTGGATAAAATGTAAAATGGAACTTCCTAAAGGCACTGGGCAGTGACTGCAAAGAAGCAGAGTCAGATTCGAGTCAGCCCTTGGGAGTAAAGGAACAGTACCTGGATGAGTTTTCTGTTTTTATGGATTTTAGGGCTTAGAGAAGACTCCAGGCAGCCCCAGGAGGGATGGAGAAGATGCAGGAAGAACCCTGCAGTTTTCCTGCGCTGTTCCACCAGTGAAGAAATTGATTGACGGGACAGTCACAAGAACACGAGGGACAGGACAGAGGCACAAAGGCAGAGCCTGCAATCACAAACATCAGCTCCACATGAGCCTCAGGCTGACTCTTGAAATAATCAGCCTAGGACACCTCTGAGGCTCCAGGTGTGGAGCCGAGACTGTGACTGCCCCCACAGCCGGGGCACTGGATTCTCATGTTGCATTAGGTGGAAAGGTTGTAATTGCTACAGCTGTCACTCAAAGAACAGTGAGAAGAGACAGAGCTCAGAAGTCAATAGACTAATTGAAATGGAATCTAAAAAATTCAGCTGACCCAAAGGAGGAGGGGGGGAAGGATGAAATATATGAGACAAAACAAGTGAAACAGTAGACCTGGACCCAACTCTGTTAATAACTACTTTAGGATGAATGGACTCAATCCACTAATGAAAAGGTTGATAGAATCAGAGCAGGTAAAAAGCAAAGCCCAGTTATATGCTGTTTACAAGAGATGCACTTTAAATAGCCAGACATTCAGGCTAAAGGATTTGAAAGATACGCCACTACCAGGAAGCTCTGTAAGATGGACATGACCATTTTAATATCACATGCAAGAGCCAGAGGATTACCAGACATTTCACAATCACGTGACGGTGCCTTTGTTAAGAAGATATCATGACAGTCACGATTATGCAAATGGTATGTGTGCGTGCTAAGCTGCTTCAGTCATATCTTTGTGACCTCATGGACTGTAGCCCACCAAGCTCCTCGGTCCTTGGGATCTCCCGGTGAGAGTACCAGAGTACTGGAGTGGGTTGCCATGCCCTCCTCCAGGGGATCTTCCCAACCCAGGGATTGAACCCTTGTCTCTTATGTCTCCTGCACTGGCAGCCAGGTTCTTTACCACTAGTGCCCCCTGGGAAGCCTGTACGTGTTATATAGGTGGTTGAAAATAGAACTGATAGAATTTAAAAGAGTAAGAAATCCTCTTAGAATAAATCAGTGATAAGTAGGGGGAAAATAACACCAATCTTACACAAACCATTACAAAAGTGAAAACATAAAGAAAATCTCTCAGCTCGTTTCATGAGTCCAGCATAACCCAGATGCTGATGTGCTTGGTCGTGGCCAACTCTTTGGGACCCCATGGACTATAGCCCACCAGGTTCCTCTGTCCATGGAATTTTCGAGGCAAGAATACTGGAGTGGGTTGTCATTTCCTTCTCCAGGATAATCCAGATACCAGAATCCAATAAAATTATTCAAAATAAGGAAATTAACTAACCCTTGTTCTTAATGATTTATATGCAAATTCTTACTGAAATTTCAGTAAATCAAATCTACCAACATATACAAAAGATACTTTATCTTGATCGTGTTGGTCTCTTCTAAGAATGCAGGGTAGGTTTAATGGGAAATTTTAATCGATTTAGTCGACCACATTTATAGAATAAAGGAGAACAATTATATGAAGATTGCAATGAATGGAAATGGTATTTGGCAAAATTCAGTATCTTCTATAAGCCCTCAGCAACTTAGAACTGAAGGGAACACTTTCAAACTGATAAAGGGCATATATGAAAATCATACAGTTAACATCTTACTCAGTAGTCAGATATTGAACACTTTCCATTTAAGGTCTGGGACAGGGCACTTGTATTCAGTTTTCTTGAAGGCCGTACAAGACAGAAAGAAAGAAAAAGAATTAAGAGGAAACATAGAAAATAATAGTAAAATAGTCTGTTTTCACAGGACAGATTCTATTTGCACAGAAAATCATGAGGAACCTATTGAACAACTAGTAGAACTAATATGCAAATAAAGCAAGTTGTTGATATTTCTCCTGGCAATCTTGATTCCAGCTTGTGATTCATCCAGCCTGGCACTTCGCATGATGTACTCTGAATAGAAGTTAAATAAGGACAGTGACAATATACAGCCTTGTCATACTCCTTTCCCAGTTTTGAACTGCCCATGTCTGGTTCTGGCTGTTGCAGAGAGTTGGAAATGACTTAATGACTGAACAACAACATAGCAAAGCTGAGAGATGCAAAACTTCTATACAAAAGTCAATAATATTTTTATACAGTGACAGGAGAAAAATGAAAAAGCAAAGCAAAAATATAATTCCCTTTACAGTTATAGAAAAAAGTATTTGATAAGGCATTTTTAAAAAGACATGTGAGATCTCTATGTTAAAAATTATACAGCTGCTGACAGACCTTTTTTTAAAATTAAAATATAGTTGATTTACAATGTTATGTTAGTTTCCAGTGTACAGCAGTGATTCTGTTATACATATTCTTTTTTCGTATTCTTTTCCCTTATGTTTTTTACAGGATACTAACTATAGTCCTTTGTGCCATCAGTAGGACTTTGTTGATCATCCATTATTTATATAGTAGTTTATAGCCGCTAACCCCCAACTCCCAGCCCCTCCCTATTCCAGCCCCTGGAAACCACAAGTCTGCTCTCTGTGTCTGTGAGCTTGTTTCGGTCTGGTAGCTAAGTTCATTTGTATCACATTTTAGATCTACGTATTCATTCATTCATTCATTTCAGCCCCTCGGTCGTGTCCAACTCTTTATGACCCCATGAACTGCAGCAAGCCAGACCTCCCTGTCCACCACCAACTCCCAGAGCCTACCTAAACTCATGTTCATTCAGTTGGTGATGCCATCCAACCATCTCATCCTCTGTCATCCCCTTCTCCTCCTGCCCCCAATCTTTCCCAGCATCAGGGTCTTTTCAACTGAGTCAGCTCTTCCCATTAGGTGGCTAAAGTATTGGAGTTTCAGCTGCAATGTCAGTCCTTCTAATGAATATTCAGGACTGATTTCCTTTAGGATGGACTGGTTGGATCTCCCTGCAGTCCAAGGGACTCTCAAGAGTCTTCTCCAACACCACACTTCAAAAGCATCAATTCTTATGTGCTCAGCTTTCTTCACAGTCCAACTCTCACATCCATACATGACTACTGGAAAAACCATAGCCTTGACTAGACAGACCTTTGTTGGTAATGTCTCTGCTTTTTAACATGCTGTCTAGGTTGGGCATAACTTGCCTTCTAAGGAGTAACCATCTTTTAATATTTCATGGCTGCAGTCACCATCTGCAGTGATTTTGGAGCCCCAAAAAGTAAAGTCAGCCACTGTTTCCATGTTTCCCCATCTATTTGCCATGAAGTGATGGGACCGGATGCCATGATCTTAGTTTTCTGAATGTTGAGCTTTAAGCCAACTTTTTCACTCTCCTCTTTCACTTTCATCAAGAGGCTCTTCAGTTCTTCTTCACTTTCTGACATAAGGGTGATATCATCTGCATATCTGAGGTTATAGATATTTCTCCCGGCCATCTTGATTCCAGCTTGTGTTTCTTCCAGCCCAGCATTTCTCATGATGTACTCTGCATAGAAGTTAAATAAGCAGGGTGACAATATTCAGCCTTGACGTACTCCTGTAAGTGATGTCATATGGTACTTGTTTTGTTTTTTTTTTTTTTCCCTGAAAAACATTTTTAAAAGACCAAAGTGAGGGAACAATATGCTATATTCATGGCTTAGAAGCTCAACATTATTAAACTGTAAATTATCTCAAGATTGTTGTGTATAGCCAACCAATCCTGATTGTAATTCCAAAAGACTTTTTGTAGATATTTATCAACTGATACGTAAATTTATATTGAAATTCAGGACTTAGGAGAATCAAAGTAATCTTTTAAAAGTAGAACAAAGTTAAACTACTTACCTTGGTTGGCTTTAGCAATCAAAACTGTGATACTGCCATGAGGATCACCTGATATGTCAACATAGGGAATTCATAAACAGACCCAGCTAATATAATCATTGGATTTTAGACGGAGATTCAAAAATCATCTCATGGGTAAATTAAAGTCTTTTCATTCAAAATGGTACTGAAAAAACTTGGACATAGATGCAAAAAAGAAAAAAAATTTCTATTCATCATCGTAAAAGAAATTAAATCCTGGTGAACCATCTAATTGTAGCTAAATGTAAAAGCTAAAATTCTAAAGCTTCTTAGATGAAAGCATGAAAGAACAGCTTTGTTGGCACTAAAATAGACAGTTCTTATGCAGGAAACAGAAAATAATAATCTTTAAAAAGAAAATTTTCTCATCAGAAACACTATTACAACATGAGTAGGTAAGACAAAGTTCAGAAAAAAAAATTGCAAAATATAGGATTGAGAAAAATTTTTTAAATCCCAGAATATGTAAAGAACCTCTGGAATCCAAGAATATGAAGGAAAACAACCTAATTAAAAATCAGACAAAAGATCTGAACAGACATTTCACAAAGGATGATATATGAAGAGCCCCATAAGCACACAGGGCTTCAGATTTATTAGTCAACAGGGAAATGCAAATTAAAACCACAGTGAAAATAACACCACCCACAGGCCAACATGACTTAATGTAAAAAGATGATAACACCAATTATTGGCAAGATTGTCATGGGCATCTGGCACTACCTTACTACCACGAGGTCTCCTAACTCTGGTTCTTGTGGAATGAAAAGATACTGTTCCTTTTATTGTTTTCTAAACACCCACGTTCTATTCTAGTAACTGTAGGACAGAGAAATAAGTGCAAATGCAGGCCTCATATAATAAGTGAGAACATGCGGACTTCTTTATCAAAGACAAATATTGTACTCAATTCTGTATTAGACAAGAATAAGCTTGCCCCCAAATTCTACTACCCAGGTTTTTTTCCTCTCAAGTCTGATAGGATTATACTATATTTGGAAGAAAAACAAAACAGTGATTTTATTTATCTCATTTCTTTTTTGTAGCAGACTGGCATTGTGACTTTGGACTTATCTGTGATCGTTTTACAGAGGCAGCTTAGGGTTTAAGAAAATAGTTCCACTTCATTATGGATGTGGGAATTCAAAATGGAAATGTGCTTTTAAACAGCAGCTGGTGTTAAGGTCTGCAAGGAGTTTGCAGGTCTGCCCATTTTGTGAGCATCTCCTACCCTCATTCCTACTTAGTTACATCCATGTCTTCCTTCCCAGGGTCTTTTCCATGCAAGCAAATGTCTGTACCAGGCGATTCTAGGTCAGCTCATGAATTCTGACAAATGTGGCAGAAAGAAAATGTACAGTTAATTAAATTTCATTATGTCTGCTACATGGCTTCATTTCAGTGTAGGAGACAAACTAATCTAATCAGCAGCTAACAGGGACCTGGATTGTTGTGTGTCCCAGGGGATGTGTTCAGGTAGCTAACTGGCTGTCTCGGTTTGCCCAGACATGTCCGTGTTCATCTACAGATGGTTGGATAAAGGCCTGCAGCCAGGTTACCTTGTAAGTCTGCAGACTACGGTGGGTGATGTATTATCACACCACACATGGTGATAAAGAGTCATCTTGAAATGATGACAGTGGGCAAGTGAAGGCAAGACGCCTTGAGCTTGTAATGTAGATGCTTGTGGGGAAGCTACCCATGTCTGTATGCATATGCATTTATCTACACAGATAGATGATAGATAGTTAGATACATAGATAAATATAAAAAAATAGATGATCAATAGAAAGATAGGTAGGTAGATTAATGGATGACCAATATAAAGAAGTAGGTAGATAATAGGCTTTCCAGATGACCCAATGATAGAGTATCTGCTTGCCAACACAGGAGACACCGGAAGTGCAGGTTCGACCTCTGAGTCAGGAAGATGCCCTGGAGAAGGAAAGGGCAACCTGTTCCAGTATTCTTGCCTGGAAAATCCCATGGACAGAGGAACCTGGCAGGCTCCAGTCCATGGGGTCTCAGAGTGGGACACGACGGAGTGACGGAGCGCGCACACACACACACATCATTGATAGAGAGACAGACAGATGGATATTAAAAAATAGGTAGAAGATAGAGAAATAGAATTTTTTTTGTTGTTTTGTTGTTGTTGCTGAGTCACTAAGTCATGTCCAACTCTGCACGCCAGGCTCTTCTGGCCTCTGCTGTGTCCCAGAGTTTGCTCAAGATAGGCATAAATAAGTAGATACTAGACAGTTCTATCAATAATAAGAAAGAGTAGGTAGGTAGACAGATGAGTCACAGATAGGTAGATGATCGGTACTGATGGTTAGGTAGAGGTAGCAGTACTGGTAGAAACAGAGATAGACAGAGATCACTTAACCCCCAGGTTCACAGATGAAGAGGCTGAGGCTCAGGTGTGAAAGAACTACTCCGTATTGTATTATCAATGGCAGGTGGAGGCACGATCCACACCCTTGCCTGCCCAGACCTAGAGCCCTTGCTTCCAGCCACACAATGTCATTCACATGACTACTGTCATCTCTTCCTTGGGGCTCAACTCACCTGCTCCAGGAAGTCTCTGCCAGCCCTCCTTCCTGCCCCAGGTCAGGTGCCTCCTCCCCCGAGGTTGCGCAGAAATTTGTTTGTAGCTCGTCTTTGGCAGCACTGGGCAGTAACTGGAGTTTGAGCGCTTCAGTTGGCCTCTTCTCTACCTGGTTGCAGTAGAGACCCGGGTTTGATCCTTGGGTCAGGAAGATCCCCTGGAGAAGGAAATGGCAACCCCCTCCAGTACTCTTGCCTGGAAAATTCCGTGGGCTACAATCCATGGGGTCGCAAAGAATCGGACATGACTGAGCAACTTTACTTTCACTTTCTACCTCGTTGGGAGGTACTTAAATGACACACTGTTTTCTCTTTTTATTTAAGAATTTTCGTTTAAATTTGATTCTGACTTTCCTTAAAGTCAGAAGCATTGAAATTTATTATTACTATGGTGTACACAGTAAAAAAGAAAAGAAAAGTCAAAGCATACGAAAAAGAGAAGTCTGCATTTCTGGAGCCTTGTCTTCCTCACCAGAGTTCTACTGGGAGTGGGTTTCTTGTACCTTCCAGGGAATGGGTGAGATTCAGTGCAGAATTCTCCGAGTCTCCAGTGGGGCCAGGTGACTGGAGTGTGTGTGTGTACGTGTGTGCAATCGCTCAGTCGTGTCCAATGCTTTGTGACCCCGTGGACTGTAGCCTACCAGGCTCCTCTGTCCAGGGGATTTTCCCAGGCAAGACTACTAGAATGGGTTGCCATTTTCTCCTCCAGGGGATCTTCCTGACCCAGGGATCAAATCTGCTTCTCTTGCATCTCCTGCACTGGCAGGCGGATTCTTATCCACTGAGCCCCCCGGAAGCCTGGAGGGTGGTAGCTGACAAACACCTTCCTGGATGACTTCATGGATGGAGCTTCTTCTCTTAAATTGAGAACTGAAATAGAATCAATATTTAGGATGACAATAATTTAAAAATATGATTCCATTATATGTTATGGACAAGTGAGAGATAAGGAGAAGAGAGAACCAATAAAAGGGAATACAAATACAGGAACACAGAGGAAGATATAAACACATTTAGAGGAAGGATCGATTCTGGGTCTTGCTGCCAGAGATCTAGAACTGCTCTTCCTCCTTCCGTCCTCCCACTAAAATGATCGTGGCAGCACAGCAGATGTATTCAATTACATTCAATAGTAGTCAGTGCAGGCAGGGAAAAGAAAAGCTCTAAGAATTAGAGAAAAATTGGAAGTGTATTATTCTATAATCTCTATTATTGTTATTGCAAATAATGTGTTGTTACCAGAAAGAAAAAAAAAAGAAGAGAATCAAGAAAAGTGATTAGACACAATGCAAGAAACTAATGAGGCTTTCCTTGTCTCAGCCACACTCAGACAATTGGAATGGAAAGGGGATTCTATTGGAAATACTGGTGGTGCTGGTCTAGTCACTAAGTCATGTCCAACTCTTTGTGACCCCATGGACTGTAGCCCTCCAGGCTGCCCTGTGCATGGAATTCTCCAGGCAAGAATACTGGAGTGGGTTGCCATTGCCTTCTCTGGGAAATACTTTTAAATGTACAATATTCCAGAATGAATTAATAATAAAAATAGGAGACGTATAGAAGAAAGGGAAATACTTTTCTGAGAAATTAAACAAAAAATAAATAAATGAGAAGTAGGGGTATGCCATGATCCTGGGTAAAAATAGTAAATATGATAACAAGGTCAATCCTACCAAATTCATTTATAATGTTACCATGCAGTTACCATCCCAATGAAAATTTTGGAGAACTGTGTTAGTTTGCTTAACAAAACACCACTAACTCTGTGACTTGTGTGGCAGAAATTTATTTTCTCACCCCTCTGGAGCCTAGAAGCTTGAGATCAGGGTGCCAGCATGGTCCAAGTTTGGTGTTTCTTACTATGTCATCACAAGGCCTTTTTTGAGGGGGTGGGAGGAAGGAAGAGAAAGAGCTCTGGCATCTCTTCTTACAAGAGGAAACAGTGAGAGACTTTATTTTCTTGGGCTCCAAAATCACTGCAGATGGTGACTGCAGTCATGAAAATAAAAGATGCTTACTCCTTGGAAGAAAAGCTATGACAAACCTAGTCAGTGTATTAAAAAGCAGAGATATTACTTTGCCAACAAGGGTCCCTATAATCAAAGCTGTGGTTTTTCCAGTAGTCATGTATGGATGTGAGAGTTGGACCATAAAGAAGGCTGAGCACCAAAGAATTGATACTTTTGAATTGTGGTGTTGGAGAGAGACTCTTGAGAGTCCCTTGGACTGCAAGGAGATCCAACCCATCCATCCTAAAGGAAATCAACCCTGAATATTCATTGGAAGGATTGACGCTGAAGCTTAAACTCCAATACTTTGGCCACCTGACTTGAAGAGCCAACTCATTGGAATAGACCCTGATGCTGGGAAAGACTGAAAGTGGGAGGAGAAGGGGATGACAGAGGATGAGATGGTTGGATGGCATCATCAACTCAATGGGTATGAGTTTGAGCAAACTCCGAGAGATGGTGAAGGACCATGAAGCCTTGACTGGCTGTAATCCATGAGGTGGCAGAGTTGGACATGATTTAGCAACTGAACAACAGCAACAATCTTAGCAAATCAGGACTCAACCTGCCTGACCTCATCTAATCCTAATTCCCTCCCAAGGACTTCTTCCAATACCGTCACATTGAGGGGTAGGGCATTACCATAGGAATTAAGGGGGGAGGGGACACAGACATTCAGTCCTTAATAGTAATTTGATTGAATAATTATGTATTGAACTTGGAAAAATAAATAAGAAATAATCTCCAATGAAATGTGCCTTGTCATTTATGAATTTAGAATCAGTGCACAGATCAGTGAAATATATTATCACGGTTGGCAAATATTCTCCGTGAATGGCCAGACAATTTTATTTTTGGCTTCATCAGGCAGACTAGCCATCTCTGTTATAGTGCAAAAGTGACTATAGATAAAATACCAACAAATGAGTGTGCTGTGCTCCACTAAAATTTTATGTCCCCTGAGATTTGAAATTTATATAATTTTCATGTGTCCTAAAATATTGGGTTCCCCCTACAGAAACACACAACTGTTTAAAAATATAAAAATAATTCTTAGCTCACGAACTAGCTCTACAAACACAAACTGCAGATTTGATTTGCGCCATGGGCCACAGTTTGCCAATCCCTGAAATAGAAAAAAAAAAAAAAAGACAAAGAAATAGATACTGAGGCACAGAAGGAATTCAGATGTTATAAAGCAGGTATCACCAACCAGTGAAAAAGATAAAGATTATTCAACAAACAGTGTGAGAGACTGGCCACAAAACTGGGGGGAAAAGGCTTGTCAGAACTTTACCATCCAGTAAATTCTTAATGAAGAGATAAATGTAGACAAATAATTAAGGAAAGCAAAGTGAGTATCAGTAGTGAGGGAGCCCTTTCGAAGCCTAAAAGGGACCGCCTCTGGGTCCTAGATGCTGCCCTATATTGTTTGGTGTTTCTTCTCCCTTCTCCTCCAGGAGCTGGAGCTCCTGAGAAAGGTTCCCATCTCATTCCTCCAGGGGGACTGTCATATAATGCAACACCACCTGGTGCTTCTTATTCCTCTCACCTGGAAGAAACACCTTGGAAGCCTTTCTTCCCCCAAATATGTTAAAACCATCAAAGGAAGTAAAGCAGGCGTGAAACAGGGTTAAATGGGTGCTTGTGCCCTTGATCCTAAAGACCCCTTGGTCGTGGAATATTGTTTCTATCTGCATGTATAGGCCTCCCTGGTGGCTCAGCAGCAGAGGACCCACCTGCCAAAGCAGGAGACTCCAGTTTAGTCCCTGGGTCGGGAAGATCCCCTGGAGAAGGGAATGGCAACTCACTCCGGTATTCTTGCCTGGAGAGTCCCATGGACAGAGGAACCTGGTGGGCTACAGTCCTTGAGGTCGCAGAGTCATACACGACTTAACAACCAAACAGCAACAAGCTGTGTATACAGGTGTTGGACACAGTGGGCTTGTAGACTGTGTGGCTGACACTGATGGGCCTGGCTGTTTAGGATGCTAAAATCCCATGTCCAAGTGAATATTTAGACTCTGTCTACTAAAACCAAAATCAAAGCTGACAAGAGCTGTTGGAAATGAGATAAAGAAAATGAGTCAATTGGGGACTATCCTTCAACTAAGTGCAAAGGACAAAAAAAAAAAAAAAAAAAGCAATGATGTAAAAAGAAATAGAAGAAAGCTAAATTGGGGGCACTTGCAAAAGATGATGAAATAGTAGAGATTATTAACTGATAATGGAAATCTTTTAATTCCACCATTTAATTTCCTTGACTCAGAAAATGCCAGAAGCTGTTCTTGACAGATGTACCAGAGAACAGCATAAGCTGAAGACATGCTGCAGCAAAATTAGATTGCGTTTAAAGTTTGGCTATCTTTTAAAAAGTCTGTTTTTAAAAATAGTTGCATAGTCGTTCTAGACTTCCCTATGTTCTCCTGATTCAAAGGCATACTTTAAAAATTGGGGGTTGTGTTTGGTTGCATTTGGGAAAAAACAATAAATTGTTCATTTGGGACCGAAGAAAGGAAGCAATATCTTTCTCTCCAGAGGTGGTTTGATAGTTTCAAAAAGTGTTGCCTGCCTTTCACCATCAGAAAAAGTGAAAGGCTGTAGAAAATATATGACAAGGCTATGGTATAGTTTAGCAGTGGTATCAAAAGTAATGAATATTATGCTGTGAATTAAATTGGCCCACAGAAATCAGCATTAGAAATGTGGTTATGTTTAACATATATGAAAAAGAGTTTTGTGTGTTTTTGCTTCTGAGCATTTAAATAGTCAGTTATTAATATGTTGCTACTATTTGTGTACTATATAATGTATTTATATATTCAGTATGCTTATCAGATTTTGTTGCCATTGGTAACACAAATAACATTCAAACTGAAGAAAAAAGTATTTATGATTTGAATCTGTGGTCCATTTTAAAAGGGAATTCAGTTTTATTGCAGTTTAATAACCATTTTCAAAATTAGCATAGGAGGTAAATTTTGGAATGATCATCTTTTGAACATGCTTGTACTTCCTGACCATTTGAATTTTCTTGCTTTTGAAGTAGCCTTTGAAATCTTTTTCTCTACAGGGTTGTTTGCCTTTTTGCTTTTCAATTTGTAAAATTTATATTTATAACAAGAATATTAATCCAGGCTTCCCTGGTGGCGCAGACATTAAAGAATCTGCCTGCAATGTGGGAGACCTAGGTTCAGTTCCTGGGTTGGGAAGATTCCCTGAGGGAGAGCATAGCCACCCACTCCAGTATTCTTGCCTGGAGAATCCCATGGACAGAGGAGCCTGGCAGATGACAATCCATGCTGTTTCAAAGAGTCAGACGTGACTAAGCAACTAAGCACAGCACAGTATTAATCCAATTTATTTTTAATGCACGTTGCAAGTATGTCCACCCAAGCCTATCATTTGCCTTTGTTTATAGTGGCTTTGGGGCTTCCCTGGTAGCTCAGTTGGTAAAAAAAATCCCCCTGCAATGCAGGAGATCTCAGTTCGATCCCTGGACTGGGAAGATCCCCCGAAGAAGGGAATGGCTACCCACTCCAGTATTCTGGCCTGGAGAATTTCGTAGACCAGTTCCACTAATTCCATGGTCCATGGGGTTGCAGAGTCAGACACGACTGAGTGACTTTCACTTTCATAGTGGCTTTTACTGTGCAACTTAAAATTTCAGGTCCTCCCTGTAGGGTTTTATGCTTAGTGAAATAAGACAGAGAAAGACAATATATATTATCATTTATATGTGGAGTCTAACAAGTAAGACAAATAAATGAATATAACAAACAGAAACAGACTCACAGATATAAACTATGGTTACCAATAGGAGAGGGAAGCAGAGGGGCAAGATAGGAGCAGGCGTTTAAGAGATACAAACTACTGTGTATAAAATAAACAAGAGTATATTATAACACAGGAAGTATAGCCAGTATTTATAACTTTAAGTGGAATATAGTCTATAAAAATCTTGAATCACTATGTTGTACACCTAAACTAATATAGTACTCAAAATCCACTAAACTTCAATAAAATTGTTTTAATTAGATCTTCAAACATGACCCTTTTCCTTTATTGCCACTGTCAATGGAATTCTCCAGACAAGAATACTGGAGTGAGTAGCCATTCCCTTCTCCAAGGGATCTTCCCCACTCAGGGATTGAATCTTGGTGTCCTGCATTAGAGGTAGATTCTCTACTGTCTGAGGCACCAAGGAAGCCCTTACTACCACTAGGTCTTATTCAGAAAGGCTTTCCCCATACCAAATAATATGGATCCTAAATATTTATGTATATATATATATATATACTTTTAATTCAAATCTGATCCATCTGGAAATCATTTTTAAATGTATGTGAAAAAACTCTGGAAGTGTTTTCTTCCAAATGGAAGTTGATATCCTCAGATCAATTAAAAATAGTATTCTAAAGTAAAAACTATTTGTTATTGACAACTAGTATCGTAATTGAGTAAGAGTAGTATCAAATAGAATGTTTGCATAGCACAATTTTATTGAAAGGCAGAAAATGAAATCTAAAGAAATGGCAGTGGAACCTGTGCCCCCAACAGAAAGCCCCTGAGATCCAGTTAATATGCAATTCCAACCCCATATTCATCTTCTCCTGTAACTGGGGAAAAAATAGTGACAAGTTTTAAAGAAAGTGTTAAAATCTCGAGAACTTCTAAAAAACTATGTTATAAACTAAAAAACTATGAAATAAGTAAAAGAGTAAGGAAGAAGTTGCTTATCTGTCTGTGTAACTTTCTCTGAAGTCAGAGTTGGAATGGCACAGAAACCAAGAGATCAGTAAACCACAGATTCCCCCCCCCCCCAACACCAAAAAAGAGAAAAGAAAAAAACACAAAGTAAAGGAAGAAGCTGAGGCAGGAAAGTTTTGGAATGAAGTAAATTTGGACAAAAACTCTGGGCTGCACTGGGGATCAGGCCATTGTGAAAAAATCCTACTGTAATTATGTAGAACACTAACCACACCCCCACACAAAAGTAACTCTATAAAGTAGTAGCAAAGTGTAGCTGATTTCCTTTAGAAAGGTGTACTACCTGGAAGAGAGAATTCCTCCTGGCAAGTTATGATCTGTTAAGTAAAATAGAATACATAGCTTGAAGTTTTATCGTACTTACATTTCATAGTTAGACATTACTAGTACTAAGCCTTTATTCTATCTGAGAGAGAAAGTGAAGATTGAATGAGATTCTTTAGGAGGCTTCCCAGGTGGCACTAGTGGTAAAGAACCCGCCTGCCAAAGCAGGAAATAGAAGAGTTGTGGGTTCGATCCCTGGGTCGCGAAGATCCCCGGGAGAAGGAAATGCCAACTCACTTCAGTATTCTTGCCTGGAAAATTCCACAGACAGAGGAGTCTGGCAAGCTATAGTTCATACAGTCCATGGGGTTGCAAAAACTCAGTGACTAACTCAGGTTTGGGAATGAACAGCAGCCCCCTTTGGGGATAAACATTCTGGCTCATGTATTACATTCCAGGGCAGCATTCCTCTTGACCCTGACTGCTGCTGCTGCTAAGTCCCTTCAGTCGTGTCCAACTCTGCGACCCCATAGACAGCAGCCCACTAGGCTCCTCTGACCCTGACTATTACTCATAAAATCAAAGACTTGCTGTTTATACACAAAAGAGACTTGGTTTCATCAGCAATGTCTCCTTACTTAAGAGTAAAGCCTTTCTTTCCATAGAGTGTGAGACTCACCTGACCCCTGCTGAGAGGGAGTAGGGTTGGGATGGCAATGCTGGGACCATAAACCTCATAAATAAATCCAGAAGGGGCACTAAGACCAGGAGGTGGTACTGGGAGCCTCGAAGCAGACAGATGCTCAGTGGACATGAGTTTCAGCAAGTTCCGGGAGATAGTGAAGGACAGGGAAGCCTGACGTGCTGCAGTCCATGGGGTCGTAGAGTGAGACCTGATTTAGCAACTGAACAATAACAACCCCTGGGACAGAAGGGTTAAAAGCTTCCTGGTGTCCAGGAACCTGTGATGCCTGCTGTCAGAAGAGGATTTTCTGATTTTTATTGCTCTGAAGGAGATGCAGAATTTGCGTTAAAAACCATGAGGTGCATCCGTGAAATGCATACTTGAGTTTCCAAAACACTCATTGAGAGGTATTAGATCCATCCATAACGGTGACATTTTTTATGTAAAAATGCCAATGTAAGAGTTATTTTCTCCAGTAATACGAGGACTTCCCTGGTGGCTCAGATGGTAAAAAATCTACCTGCAACACAGGAGACCTGGGTTTAATCCCCGGGTGGGGAAGATCCCCTGGAGAAGGGAATGGCTACCCAATACAACATGACAGATACTCCAAGAATAATGCTCCTTCCATCAGCAGTCCTTCCCAAGCACTTTAGAAATCTTACCAAAAGTTACTTTTCAAGTGGAAAATTTTCCAATATTGAACAGTTCAGATTTCAACCCAGAGAAGTTCCTTGTTTCGTGAGCTCAATGAAAATTATTTTAGCGTAGCATGTCAAACTGATCTCATGAGTTGGGACTGCCGCTCAAGAAAGTGAAACCCTTCCAGAGGTTTTAGTAAAATGAGCCGTTGGGTCGACCTTGGTCAGGGTCACCTGCCCTCGGAGAAGGCGTGGTTTAGCAGAGTATGCAGCTGAGTGTTTCTCTGTTAACCCTGATGCGTGTATCCTATCTTTGCTTCTCTCTGCCTCCCCAGGACTCTGTGTCACCAAGGAGGAAGCAGAGGAGGAGAAAGTATGGGATGAATAAAGTTGGGGAGAAAATAAGCTGTTAAAACACACTTAAAAAGAGGAGAGTGGCATTGTTCCACTAATGAAAAACTTTGGAAAACTGACCCAAAAAGATGCACGTCCATTCAAGACATCCATTCAGCATGGGTTAGTTAGTCACAGACACTTCTGCTAGAAGCTGGGGAAAGCAGTGAACAAAATAATTAAAAAAACCCTGCCTTTGTGACCTTGACATTTTAGTTAGGGGAAGATGAGACAATAAGCAAACCTGTAAAAATATATACGTATCATGTAGCAGAGTGTGATAATTGAATGACAAAAATAAAGCAGAAAAATAGACTCTGCAGTGCTGGGGAAGGGAGGTATTGTTATCTGGAATAAGCTGGTCATTGAAGGCTTCACTGAAGAGGGTTGTTTGAGTGAAATCCAAGGGTGCGGTTGTGTGGGTTTAGAAAGTTCTGGATGCCAGGAAGCCAGTGCGTGGAGCCGAGCAGGAAGGCATTGGGATGGGACAGGTTGGGTGGGTGGACCACGTAGATCCCAGGGGACAATGTTAACAGTGGTGACTTGTTCTCGTGTGATCTGAGAAGACAGCAAAGCCTCACGAGTAAATGAAGGGCCTGGTCTGACTTCCTTCAGTCAGAGTGAGTGGCTCCCACGCTGAGAGGAGACAGGTGCAGAGGAGGGTAGAGTCGTGAGCCTGCTTTCGAGGCCAGTGCAGAGCTGAGAGGGGCAGAGGTGTGGGGACCCGGGCACTAGCGATGGAAGCCTGTGAGGTGGCTGGGGTGGGATACTCATCAGAGGCCAACCCGTCCAGAGAATTCATCAGTCATTGGGGAGGATGAAGAAATCAGAGGCAGCATGTCAGACTCCAAGGTTTGGGGGACGCTGGGGCAGACATCCAGAGGAGAGACTCAAGTAACATGAGCGAGGAGCCTTGTGGGGGAGGAGCCTTGTATATTGAAACTCCATGTGAAAAAAACTGAGGTCATGGCATCTGGTCCCATCACTTCATGGCAAATAGAAGGGGCAAAAGTGGAAGCAGTGGCAGATTTTCTTTTCTTGGGCTCCCAAATCACCACAGACAGTAACTGAAGCCATGACATTAAAAGATGCTTGTTCTTTGGAAGGAAAGTTATGACCAACCTAGAGAGCATATTGGAAAGCAGAGACATTATTTTGCCAACAAAGGTCCATCTAGTCAAAGCTATGGTATTTCCAGTAGTTATATATGGATGTGAGAGTTGGACTATAAAGAAAGCTGAGCGCCAAAGAATTCATGCTTTGGAACTGTGGTGTTGGTGAAGGCTCTTGAGAGTCCCTTGGACAGCAAGGAGATCCAACCAGTCCATCCTAAAGGAAACCAGTCCTGAATATTCATTGGAAGGACTGATGCTGAAGCTGAAACTCCAGTACTTTGGCCACCTGATTCAAAGAACTGACTCATTGGATAAGACCCTGATGCTGGGAACGATTGAGGGCAGGAGGAGAAGGGGATGACAAAGGATGAGATGATTGGATGGCATCACCGACTCAATGGATATGAGTTTGAGCAAGCCCCAGGATATAGTAGAGGACAGGGCAACCTAGCATGCTGCAGTCCATGGGGTCGCAAAGAGTCAGACAGGACTTAGCCACTGAACAACAACAAGCCTTGTCGGGGAGGAACCTTGAGTGGAGTCTCATGGGCCAGGAGCCCTGGAACTGTTTTAGTTTTTAGGTTGATTTAGGCTTCCCTGGTGGCTCAGAGGTTAAAGCGTCTGCCTCCAATGCGGGAGACCTGGGTTCGATCCCTGGGTCGGGAAGATCCCTGGAGAAGGAAATGGCAACCCACTCCAGTATTCTTGCCTGGAGAATCCCATGGATGAAGGATCCTGCTAGGCTACAGTCCACAGGGTCACAAAGAGTCAGACACGACTGAGCGACTTCACCTTAATCATCACTTTACTCCAGTGTCCCTTCCCTTGCTCTGTAAGCAACCAGGAGCTTGTGTGTTCCTGTCATAGCACCTCCCGTCTTTGCACTCTGCGGCTTGTAATTAATTGTTGATGGTGAAAGAGTTTACACATTTGCTGTCTTTGTTCCCAGGAAGAACCTAAGTCTGCAGGAGGGCATTTGTCTGTCTTGTTCTCAGTAAAATGTTTGATGAATAAATGACCATGTGAACACAACTTCCCCAGGAGGATGAATTTTCTATATCTGGGATGGCTTCACTTCAATGAGACAACTTACGATTTTTAAAGAAAACAATCCAAAGCTCTTATAAAAAGAGAAGCCCCTTGACCCTCCGTGTTCAACCTCATGAGCTTGATTTCACAGCAGGAAGGGAGACTGAGGAATAGCAAGACTTAAGACCATTTTCCACAGACAGAATCTAGAGCCTGCTAAATGCTATCTGTTTGTGCCCTGACTGCTTCTCTTAGCCAGTTATTGGAGACACTGGTAGATTATTCTAAACGGGCTTGCCTTTTCCTCCCCCACTCCTCCCTTTTAATCTGTTTGCTTTGTCCTTCAAGGCAAAGTGGTTTACAAGGGATAGTGGTTTTGTTCGTTATCTAATTATAATCAGTTCCTTATAATGAGCACTTTGCAGCAAGCTCCCAAACACCTGCTCATACCTCAGTGCAAGCTCTCGGAAAGAAAGTAGGAGTCAGTTAAAAAGCCACAGAGCTGTTCTTAAAGAGTGGAGGAGAATCTTACCTTGATATATTTTTTTCAGTGAGCGGCACATTCCTAATTGACCATTGTCATCACTAATGTTCAAGTATTTATAATTTTAATATTTATCTTTTATTATTTTAAAGAATTAGTTCCCATAACTCTTTATTTATGTTAGTCTCCTGAACCTCAGAAATGTTTAAGGGCATTTACATTGGCTTATGGCAACCCACTCTAGTACTCTTGCTTGGAAAATTCCATGGATGGAGAAGCCTGGAACGATGGTACCGTCCATGGGGTCGCAAAGACTAGGACATGACTGAGTGACTTCACGTTCTTTCTTTCTCTTTTCTTTTCCAAACATATATGAAATGTTTTCACTTCCTGGCTTTGTAAATAGTGATGTGAACTCCAAGGAAAGCAATCTGTTTCTCTCTTTCCCCTCACATACTTTCTTGTTGGAAGTAAAAATGCCCCTCTAATGTTTACAAACAAGAATATAAGTGTGTGTCATCTCCTGAGATCTGAATATCTCTAAGTTACCTATGATTTAATTTATCTTTCAGAAATCTTCTTTCTTTTAGACTGTTAATGAGAACCTTTGCCGTGAGGAGTACCTATGCAGACTGCACATATCTAAACAGTTAGGTGGGTTTATTTTGTTTTTTATTTAAATGTTTTTTTAATTGAAGTATAGTTGATTTCCAATACTGTGTTAGTTTCAGGTGTATAGCATAGTGATCAGTATTTTTTCAGATTATAAACCTAACCCTTGGCCCACAAGGAGATCAAATAGTCAATCCTAAAGGAAATCAACCCTGAGTATTCGTTGGAAGGATGGATGCTGAAGCTGAAGCTCCAATAATTTGGCCACCTGATGTGAAGAACTGATTCAATGGAAAAGCCCCTGATGCTGGGAAGGATTTAAGGCATTGGCTCCACGGGGCTTTCAATTCTGGAACTATACAGTTTCTTGAAACGGCCCTCTGCTCCAACCATCACATAGTGGCTGTCTGGATTCCTCATGATCCTCCTACACGTCACTGAAAACCAGACGGTCTTCAGAGCAGGTCTGGTCTACAGCGATCATGTCACTCTGGACCACCACAGCTGCTTTATTTGGCTTTTGCTATTATTGTTCTCCACAGAAGGGTCCAAACCATCTCACCTGCCCCATCAGCAGTGCTCTCATGTTAACACATTAATACAGGATCTGGTCTTTCCAAGGATTATTTTAAAGTCTCAGGATTATTATGTTTTCAGCTTATGTCACACTTTTATGACATGCTTCATGCTATTTAAAGAAACTTGATTCCATCACGAAATTCATAAAATACAATAGTAGCAGACTATACAAAGCTTTGCTGACTTTAAAGAATCGATGCCTTCAAACTGTAGTTCTGGAGAAGATTCAAGAGTCCTTTGGACTGCAAGGAGAACAAACCAGTCAATCCAAATGGAAATCAATCTTGAATATTCAGTGGAAAGACTGATACTGGAGCTGAAGTTCCAATACTTTAGCCACCTGATGGGAAGAGCTGACTCATTGGAAGAGACCCTGATGCTGGGAAAGATTGAGAGCAGGAGGAGAAGGTGTGACAGAGGAAGAGATGGTTAGATAGCATCACCAGCTCAGTAGACATGAATTTGAGCAAACTCTGGGAGATAGTGGAGGACAAAAGAGCTTGGTGTGCTGCAGTCCATGGTGTCACAAAGAGTCAGACACAACCTCGTGACTAAACAACAACCGTAATTCCATTATTCAGTTCAATTCAGTCACTCAGTTGTGTCCAACTCTTTGCAACCCCATGAATAGCAGCACGCCAGGCCTCCCTGTCCATCAGCAACTCCCAGAGTTCACTCAGACTCACGTCCATCTAGTCAGTGATGCCATCCAGCCATCTCATCCTCTGTCATCCCCTTCTCCTCCTGCCCCCAATCCCTCCCAGCATCAGAGTCTTTTCCAATGAGTCAACTCTTCCCATGAGGTGGCCAAAGTACTGGAGTTTCAGCTTCAGCATCATTGCTTCCAAAAAACACCCAGGGCTGATCTCCTTCAGAATGGACTGGTTGGATCTCCTTGCAGTCCAAGGGACTCTTAAGAGTCTTCTCCAACACCACAGTTCAAAAGCATCAATTCTTTGGCACTCAGCTTTCTTCACAGTCCAACTCTCACATCCATACATGACCACTGGAAAAACAATAGTCTTGACTAGATGGACCTTTGTTGGAAAAGTAACGTCTCTGCTTTTGAATATGCCATCTAGGTTGGTCATAACTTTTCTTCCAAGACGTAAGCATCTTTTAATTTCATGGCTGCAATCACCATCTGCAGTGATTTTGGAGCCCCCCCAAATAAAGTCTGACACTGTTTCCACTATTTCCCCATCTATTTCCCATGAAGTGATGGGACTAGATGACATGATCTTAGTTTTCTGAATGTTGAGCTTTAAGCCAACTTTTTCACTCTCCTCTTTCACTTTCATCAAGAGGCTCTTTAGTTCCTCTTCACTTTCTGCCATAAGGGTGGTGTCATCTGCATATCTGAGGTTATTGATATTCCTCTCAGCAATACTGATTCCAGCTGTGCTTCTTCCAGCCCAGAGCTTCTCATGATGTACTCTGCATATAAGTTAAAGAAGCAGGGTGACAATATACAGCCTTGACATACTCCTTTTCCTCTTTGGAACCAGTCTGTTGTTCCATGTCCAGTTCTAACTGTTGCTTCCTGACCTGCATATAGGTTTGTCAAGAGGCAGGTCAGGTGGTCTGGTATTCCCATCTCTTTCAGAATTTTCCACAGTTGATTGTGATCCACACAGTCAAAGGCTTTGGCATAGTCAATAAGGCAGAAATAGATGTTTTTCTGGAACTCTCTTGCTTTTTCCATGATCCAGCGGATGTTGGTAATTTGATCTCTGGTTCCTCTGCCTTTTCTAAAACCAGCTTGAACATCAGGGAGTTCATGGTTCACGTATTGCTGAAGCCTGGGTTGGAGAATTTTGAGCATTACTTTACTAGCATGTGAGATGAGTGCAACTGTGTGGTAATTTGAGCATTCTTTGGCATTGCCTTTCTTTGGAATTGGAATGAAAACTGACCTTTTCCAGTCCTGTGGCCACTGCTGAGTTTTCCAAATTTGCTGGCATATTGAGTGCAGCACTTTCACAGCATCATCTTTCAGGTCTTGAAATAGCTCTACTGGAATTCCGTCACCTCCACTAGCTTTGTTCATAGTGATGCTTCCTAAGGCCCGCTTGACTTCACATTCCAGGATGTCTGGCTCTAGATTAGTGATCACACCATCGTGATTATCTGGGTCTTGAAGATCTTTTTTGTACAGTTTTTCTGTGTATTCTTGCCACCTCTTCTTAATATCTTCTGCTTCTGTTAGGTCCATACCATTTCTGTCCTTTATTGAGCCCATCTTTGCATGAAATGTTCCCTTGGTATCACTAATTTTCTTGAAGAGATCTCTAGTCTTTCCCATTCTGTTGTTTTCCTCTATTTCTTTGCATTGATCACTGAAGAAGGCTTTCTTATCTCTTCTTGCTATTCTTTGGAACTCTGCATTCAGATGCTTATATCTTTCCTTTTCTCCTTTGCTTTTTGCTTCTCTTCTTCTCACAGTTATTTGTAAGGCCTCCCCAGACAGCCATTTTGCTTTTTTGCATTTCTTTTCCATGGGGATGGTCTTGATCCCAGTCTCCTGTACAATGTTGTGAATTCCCTTATAGGTGATTAGATAATGGCCATCACTCCCTGTGCTATATGGTCAATGCTTGCTGCTTATCTAATTTATATATAGTAGTTTATGTCTGTTAGTGCCATACTAATTTGTCCTTCCCTCCTTCCCTCTCCCCTTTGGTAAATACAAGTTTATTTTCTGTGTCTCAGTCTGACAAATGATTTAATTTTTAAGTACTAACAAATTACGGAGACATGCTGGAATTTGTGCATGGTGATTTTTTTTTTTTTTGGTGATGTTTTAAAAATATACTTTTCTGAGTATTCTCAGAAGGACTTCCCAGATGGCTCAGTGGTAAAGAACACACCTGCCGATGCAGGAGAAGCAGGTTCAATCCCTGGGTCAGGAAGGTCCCCTGGAGAAAGACATGGCAACCCACTCCAGTTTTCTGATCTGGAGAATCCCACGGACAGAGGAACCTGGGGGGCTACAGTCCATTGTGTCTCAAGGGTCGGACACAATTTATCAACTAAACTACAACTCCTAGAGTTCAGTCTTCATGTATCCCTGATGGCATGGCCTCTCCTGAGTCAATGAATTGGAGTCATGCTTATTTATTTATTTTTTAATCAGCCCTCTCTGCATTTCAAACAGGTATTAAGATGGGCTGCATACAAATGATACCCCAAGTTAAACAAATTTCACAATAAGCAAGGAAAGTGAAGTCAAGGGCAAACAAATGGATGGGCACAGCAACTCTGTGAGCTAGTTTCTGAAGTCCTGGGAGAGCCAGGCCTGAAAGACTCAGGTCGGACCTGTACAGGGAGGGGGCAATCCAGAATCTGTTCATCCTGATTTTTTATTTAACTGTCTGAAGGGCAAGGAAACAGTATTAGGCTTCAGTTATTCCTCTCTTCCTCTGGCAATTGCTATTTCTGGTGTGTGCCCGGAGGCCCAGAGAAGGAGACTGGGGCTGTGGTTTGGGCTGGATTCAAAGCAAATGTCCAAGCAGCTTGCGGGGCTGCAGCACAGAGGCCTCTTGAGAAGCCAGTGCCCTCAGGCTGCACTCTGGCGGACTCTGAGCCACTCCGAGGTTTCAAAGCCAAGGGGAGGAGCTCATGGACCACCCAGGGTCCCAGTCCTGGTCCCTCTGTCTCCTGCACTCAGCCTTCCCATGTCAAAACTTGTTTTCCCTCGGGAGCCATGGAGCAGGAATGAAATATGCACCAGAGACTTGGAGCGGGAATAGACCATCCAATTCATCACCCATCCGTTCGTTTGTTCTCACTGACACATTCAACCATCAGGTCTGGAACATCCTGTTACTGCTCAGTCACTCAGTCGTGTCCGACTCTGTGTGACCCCAGGGACTGCAGCACACCAGGCTTCCGTGTCCTTCACCATCTCAGGGGTTTGCTCAGATTCATGTCCTTTGAGTCGGTGATGCTATCTGACCATCTCATCCGGCCTCCCTCTTCTCTTTTTGCCTTCAATCTTTCCCAGCATGAAGGTCTTTTCCTGTGCCATGGAACTTCCTGTCTGGCATTACAGTGGGTGGTGGGATGGTCAGTGCTCTTGACTGCACGTTTTAATGAAAGAATATCTTCAGACATAGGTAATCCTGCCTCAGGACAAGCCCAGATCCAGTTCAGCACCGGGTGTGCACCTCACATGCCTGTATGCTCAGTCTCTAAATCGTGTCCGACTCTGTGCGACATGGACTGCAGCCTGCCAGGCTCCTCTGTCCATGGGATTTCCCAGGCAAGGGTACTGGAGCGGGTTGCCCTTTCCTCCTCCAGGGGATCTTGCCCACCCATGGATTGAACCTGGGTCTACTGCATGGGCAGGCAGATTCCTTACCACTAGCACCACCTGGGAAGCCTCAAAGGAAAGGAGAGGCTGCATAAGGTACAGGAGAGACCTCCCAACCTAGCTGGGGCTGAGACAGGAGCTGAAAGCCTTTGTCTTCCAGTGCTACCTGGGCTAAGTGCTGGGGTCACCTAGTTGACCAGACTAAATGCTTTCGAACTGTGGTGTTGGAGAAGACTCTTGAGAGTCCCTTGGACAGCAAGGAGATCCAACCAGTCCATCCTAAAGAAAATGAGTCTTGAATATTCATTGGAAGGACTGATGCTGAAACTGAAACTCCAATACTTTGGCTACCTGATGCGAAGAGCTGACTCATTGGAAAAGACCCCGATGCTGGGAAAGATTGAAGGCAGGAGGAGAAGGGGATGACAGAGGATGAGTTGGTGATGGACAGGGAAGCCTGGCTTGCTGCATTCCATGGGGTCACAAAGAGTTGGACATGACTGAGTGACTGAACAGAACTGAACTGAAATGCTAGGACAAAGAAGGTGAGCACGGGGCAGACAGCAAGCAAAGGCTAGTGGCCAAAATCTGGGGATGGGGATGGCCTCACCTAGAGAGGCAAGGGGGCTGCAAGGCGGGGCAGGGGTGTCAGGGGGCTTCCCGAGACAGCCTGAGGCCCACAGGCTGGACATCCTGTGCTATTTTAGGAAGCTTCCACTTGATCTTGTAAGCCAAGTTCAAGTGTTTCTTAAAGTATGACTCATGGACCACCAGCAAAATAATCACCTTGGAATCCTGGAAATGCAAATTCCTGGACCACAGCCCAAACTAATCAGAATTTTCTGAAAGTGGGTCCTGGAATTTTGTCTTTTAAATGTGTATCCTTGGTCTTCCTTATGCAGAGTGAAGTTTGCGGACAAAGCTCCAGGTAGTGGAGAGATTTAAGCAAAGGACTGCCTAACACTGCGGGTGGGAATTGAATCCCCAGAGACACATAAGTTTGCACTTTCCTCCCCGCTTGAGCCCAGGTCACACACCCAAGTGAATAGCAGAGACATGTGGCCTCATGCAGAGGAGGCCTCAAGCCATTGACTTCTCTCTGCCACAGTAACTGTGAACGCCCTTCTTGAGGGGAAGCCCTGGGTCCTGACCCCTCTGGTGACCCCTGATGGCTTCAATCTTGAGCCAGAAATGGACGTTGGGGGTGAACCACTGAGACCGTGGAGGTGCCCGTCGCCCCAGCACCACCTGCCCGTGCTGGCCAGAGGAGGCATCTAGAATTCACGTGTCACATGCGTGGCTTCTGCCAGATGCATTTGAATCAGGTCAGCCCAGGGGCAGGGAGGCCAACTGGAGTCTGTGGCAAGGATCCAGAGCTGACTGAGGTCTAGAACAGGACGGGGAATGGAGAGGGGAGGACACAGATTCAGGAGACAGTTAATAAAACTGTCGGAGCTTAGTGAGGTGGAGAGGTCTAGGGGAACAAACATGTTGAGCAATGAATGGTGTCTTGTTGCTCGTTTGGGTGATGGGGTTGTGGACACCAGAGATGGGGGAAGGAAGGCGGCTTCAGAGACAGAAGATGGGGATTCCTTTTGGTCAGATCTTGGAACATGCCTGAGGGTCTGCTGGGTGGAGGTGTGGGCCAGGTCGCTGACTGTGATGGCCTGAATTTGGCAAGGGTGGGTCTGGGCTGGAGATGCAGGCCAGTCAGGGAGATGCTGCCCTGTAGGGGGGTTGTGGGAACCCTGGGAGCAGACGTGGTCACTTGTTGGAACCTTGTGAGAATGAGCGGAGATTGTGGAGGGCACCAGGGGTAATGGAGCTTGGAGAGCAGAGGAGTCCTTGGGTTAGGGCCAGAGAAGATCATCAAGAAAGGATAGAATGGAAAGCTATTTCTGAATGGGTTCCCATGGCATGCTCCTAAAGATGCTGGTCCACTGGTCTGTGTTGGGTGGGCTCAAGGGATCCACAAAAGCTCCTCCAAGAATCTTCGGTTCCAAGCCTGGAACTCACTTATCTTCCAAGAAGCTTTGTAGAGCTAAAAGGAGAAGGTTTGGGCAGGAGATGGAGAAACACAAGCCTTCTTTTTAGTGACAGAGTCAGGGGTGGAGACTGCAGGTCTGGAGGTGCAATGAGGCTCCAGTGGGGAGTCTTAGGGGAGAATTTGAGGTCCAGGTGGGGAGCTGGTCCTTAACTGAAGGGACACTTCTAACTAGAGACACCCATGTAGACACTGGTGTGGATATAAACTGGCATCATGGGGGTCATATGATGGGGGGAGAGCCTCCAAAATGAAGGAGGACCTCTGTTTTCTCTTGAAATAAAGAGCAGACTGTCTTTGGGAGCCTGGAGGCCAGGGGTCAGTGCAGAGGAGACAAAGAGAACATCAGAGGTTGGAGATAGTCTTGCAGAAAAATGGAAGGTGTAGCTAAGCTGACATTTGACTTTGGACCGGTGGCCTTCACCCTAATTACTGGGCCTATAACTTGGAACTTTTTGATGATGTGAGCCCTCTCATCCCAGAAATATCAAATACCTTCCGAAAGTCTCCTCTTCTCCTTTTTATTGCTGAATAATGTTCCATTGTATATACATACCGCATGTTCTTTATGCATTCCTCTGAGGAAGTACTGCTGCTGCTAAGTTGCTCCAGTCATGTCCGACTCTATGCGACCCCATAGACAGAAGCCCACCAGATTCCCCCGTCCCTGGGATTCTTCAGGCAAGAACACTGGAGTGGGTTGCCATTTCCTTCTCCAGTGCATGAAAGTAAAAAGTGAAAGTGAATTCGCTCAGTCTTGTCCGACTCTTCGTGACCCCATAGACTGCAGCCTACCAGGCTCCTCGGTCCATGGGATTTTCCAGGAAGTAAGTCAGACCCAGAAAGACAAATACTATATGATATCTCATATATGTCAAATCTTAAAAGAGAGGGATTCAAGTGAACTTATTTACAGAACAGAAGTAGAGGCACAGATGTAGAAAACAAACTTACACTTATCAGGGGATGGGAGAGGGATAAATTGGGAGATTGGGACTGATGTATACATACGACAATGTATAAAACAGATAACTAGTCAGAACCTACTGTATGTACAGCACAGGGAACTCCACTCAATACTTTGTAATGGTCTATATGGGGAAAGAATCTTAACAAAAAATTGGGGATATATGTATATATAACTGATTCACTTTGCTGTACACCTGGAAGTAGCACAGCGTCGTAAGTCAGCTGTACTCCAACAGAAATTTTAAAAAGTCTCCTTTAGATTGTCCCATATGTCACCATAAAGAGGTTAATTATCTTAGATCCATCTGAATTCCTTCTGTTATTGGTTTGCCAACCTATTTATGGCACATTCCTTTTATATGTGGTCTCAACTTGCTCATTTGCTTTACACCAAACATCCTTGGAAAACTACATGCGACAGAAGCTTATGCTGCAACACAGGGAACACTGTGTTTGCTGACTCAGTTGGCTGTCCCAGCCGTGTGAGTCAGCCTTGCATTTAGCTGCAAGAAACAGAAAATCCGACTACGGAGGCTTCAACAGATAGGCGTTTATTTGCCTCAAAAAAAAGGAAAAAAACCCAAAGGTAGAGGATCATGGACCGTGGTCCAGCAGATTAAGGCAATCAGGACTGATGTCTCCAGGAATTCAGTTCAGTTCAGTTCAGTCCAGTCACTCAGTCATGTCCAACTCTTTGAGACCCCATGGACTGCAGCAGGCCAGGCTTCCCTGTCCATCACCAACTCCCAGAGCTTGCTCAAACTCATGTCCATTGAGTTGATGAGGCCATCCAACCATCTCATCCTCTGTCGTCCCCTTCGCCTCCCACCTTCAGTCTTTCCCAGCCTCATGGTCTTTACCATTGCGTCAGTTCTTCGCATCAGGTGGCCAAAGTATTGGAGTTTCATCTTCAACATCAGTTCTTCCAATGAATATTCCAGACTGATTTCCTTTAGGATTGACTGGTTTGATCTCCTTGCTGCCCAAGGGACTGTCAAGAGTCTTCTCCAACACCACAGTTCCAAAGCATCAATTCTTTGGTGCTCAGCCTTCTTTATAGTCCAACTCTCACATCCATACATGACTACTGGAAAAACCATAGCTTTGACTAGATGCATCTTTAGGCAAAGTAATGTCTCTGCTTTTTAATTTGCTTTCTAAGTTGGTCATAGCTTTTCTTCCAAGGAGTAAGCGTCTTTTAATTTCATGGCTGCAGTCACCATCTTCAGTGACTTTGGAGCCCAAGAAAATGAAATCTGTCACTGTTTCCACTGTTTCCCCATCTGTTTGCCATGAAGTGATGGGACCAGATGCCATGATCTTTGTCTTTTGATCCTTAGTCTCAAGGAGTGCATTGGCTTTTGTCTCATGGTCATAGGGAGTCTGCTGCAGATTCGGCCCTTATATCCATATTCACAGCAAGTAGATGGAGGGGCAAAGTGGGAACTTCCTGTGAATTGAATCTGCTCCTTTTCCTTAGGGAATTAGAAGCTGACACAGAGGCCCTTTCTCTTCTGAAGCCAACTTCCTTCACACAGGAACCTGGGGAAACTAATGTGTGCAATTCCAGCCTGCGAGGAGACGCCCAGAGGGAAGGGGATGGGGAGGTCTTGACCTGCTGACCCCTGGAGTCTAACACTCTCTCATCGTACCTGTGTGACCCAGCCTGCCCTGCTCGCGTTGTCCTCACACACGATCTACTATTGCCATCTTGTCTGAGGCCAGGATTGATAAGAACAGCTTTTAAGTTAGTAGACAATAGTTGTCTCCAAAGTACCTAAGTTACCGAGCTCCAGGATTCTTTCCCTTTAAATATCCAGGTGCATGCTGTTTTGCACACAGAGCTGTGGTCACCTCGGCCGCCAGAAGGCTCCTACTCAGTCATTCAGAGGCAAGTTGTTAAACTGACAAGGCTGCTGTTTAGGTGGGGAATAGGCCATGTTTATGAGTGAACCCATGGCTGGTGTTAATAGAGTATGTGTAAGAGAACTTCATAGTGTTATGCCCAAGGTCCCAATCCCCAGATCTGAGAGAACAAGACATCCACAGCAATGCAAACGCAAAAAGGGAATTTATTGCTAGCTCGAGCCAGGGCCCTGGTTACATCCAACACAGTGGAATACAGCCAGAGCCCAGAGCCCTATATTACAGTAATATTTATAAGTTTAAGACAAAGACAGGGAATTGGCAAGGTTGGATTGGTTACAAGGGTTTCTTTGCATCTACTAATTGGCTAGATTTTCATGCATGCTGGCTTTCTTAGGAGATATATATCTTCGTCCCGATTGGCACAGACCAGGCTACTGGGAGCATGCTGACAGGCTGAGTCCTCCCATTGGGGGTAATAAATTTTGATCCCACCTGGGCAGTGTCTCAGCTGTTTCCGGGATGCTTGCTCCAGCCTATTTTAGTCATGGCCTCTATCCGGCCTCAACATTCCTCCCTTGTCCTTTGATCATGGAGAGGAATCCTCTTCTCCATTCACTGCCTGGTATTGTTGTCTTAATACCATTACCTGAACTGTACTGACACGTTCTCTTACAAAGGTTATTAATCTGTTTAAAATACATGGGCCGAAGGTAAGAATGAGTAGGAGTATAATGAGTGGTCCAAGCAAGGTAGAAATTAGTGTTGTTAGCCAAGAAGATTGATGGAACCAAGACGAACCATCCCTGTTGGGCTTCTCGCCCTCTCTTGTACAGTGCTAATCCTTCTCTCACTTTTGCCATAGACTCTCTTACCACCCCAGTGTGGTCTGCATAGAAGCAACATTCTTCTCCTAAGGCCGCACATAATCCGCCTTGTTGCAGGAAGATCAAATCTAGGCCCCTCCTGTTCTGCAAAACCACTTCTGATAGTGAAGTAAGGGACTTTTCAAGGTGGCTATTATCAGAAGAGTCAGGTTGATCCATCCGAGACCTGCTGCCGGGCGAGTTTCAGTTTTAAGGGATTGGAGGGATGCAGTATCGGCTTCCATTCTCTTTGGGCCCTCTCTTGTTCTTCGGGGGTGGCCCGCCGTGCGTGGCTGCAGTGTATCCAGGATCCAATTCCGTCCACCTTGAGGGCAGTAGGGGTGGTAAGGAGAACAACATAAGGGCCCTTCCATCTTGGTTCCAAGGTCTTTGACTGATGTCTATTGACCCAAACCCAATCCCCCGGTCCTATATCATGGGACGGGATCGTCCCTTCATTCTGGCTCTCATAAAGTTTCTGTATCAGTGACCAGATATGTTTTTGCACCTTACTCAAAGCTAGCATCTCCTGTTGGAAGGCACATAACGAAAGAGGTGGTTTACTCTTTCCTTCAGACACTGGACAAATGGGAGGTGGACTTCCATATACAATTTCAAAGGGAGTCAGACCTAGTTTATAGGGGGTATTGCGCACCCGAAAAAGCTCGAAGGGAAGGAGGGTCACCCAGTCCCCGCCAGTCTCAATTGCCAGTTTTGTTAAAGTTTCTTTTAGGGTCCGAATCATTCTTTCTACCTGTCCTGAGCTCTGGGGGCTGTACTCGCAATGTAACTTCCATTTGGTTCCCAGGGCTGAGGCCAGTCCCTGCACAATTTTACTCACAAATGCAGGTCCATTGTCAGAGCCAGTAGATACCGGCAGCCCAAACTTAGGTATAATCTCTTCTAGGAGTTTCTTAGCCACCACTACCGCTGTCTCCTTTTTAGTGGGGTAAGCTTCTACCCACTCGGAAAATGTATCAACCAAAACTAACAGGTAACGGTACCCTTACTTGCCTGGCCTTACCTCAGTGAAATCTATCTCCCAATGATGTCCTGGCCTTTCCCCCGATATCTTACACCTGTGTGCTGTCCTTTGCGCGGTCTCATCATCTGACAGGCCTTGCAGGAGCGGACTATATCCTGTATGGTTTTCTTCTGTTGGGGAAACCGCAACTGCGCTGTTTGTAGGAGTGTCAAAGTCTTTTTCTCTCCCAAATGGGTAGTTTGATGTAAATGGGTACAGAGATGCCTGCCCAGGTCGGCAGGAAGCAACAAGTTGTCATCTTGGTCCCGATACCATCCGTTTCTGCCAGCAGTACGGGTAGTATTATCTTGCACCCAACTCAAATCAGAGGGGGAGTATATGGGGCTTGGGGGAAGTGTTCCCATCCCCGGCGGTGGTGATCCCACAGTCAGTATATGGGCCTCGTGGCCTCCAGCAGCTGCCTCGCGGGCTGCTGCATCGGCAGCATGGTTGCCTCGGGCCCTGGCACCCTCTCCTTTCTGGTGTCCCGGGACATGCACTATGGATGCTGCCCGGGGCAAGTGGACCACTGCCAAGAGTCTGTGAATCTCAGGCACATTTCTAATCTCTTTTCCCTCCGCCGTCAAGAGCCCCCGCTCTTTACATATGGGGCCTTGAATGTGCACAGTGCCGAATGCATATCGGCTGTCAGTGTAAATAGTGACTCTTTTTCCTTTTGCCCTCTCTAGTGCTTGTATCATAGCTATCAGTTCTGCTTTTGGGGCTGATGTTCCAGGGGGCAAGGCCTCAGCCCAGATGATCCTTCCAGTGTCATCTACTATGGCTGCCCCTGCTTTTCTCTGTCCATCCTTTATATAACTGCTCCCGTCCATGAACCATACCAGCTCACTGTTTTCTAATGGCAAGTCGCTGAGGTCTTTTCGTATGGCGGTTACCTCAGCTAACACTTCAACACAGTCATGGCGGGGCCCGTCCTCCTCCAGGATGGGTAGCAAAGTGGCAGGGTTCAGAAAACAAGGTGTTTGAAAGTGTATCTGGGGAGCATCCAGCAGCAGGGCCTGGTAATGGGTTAAGCGAGCATTAGAAATCCACTTACCCGGTGGCTGTTTGAGGATTCCCTCTATAGCATGAGGAGTGTAGACCAGGAGATGCTGTCCATAAGTCAGCTTGTCAGCATCATGGACAAGGAGAGCAATGGCTGCAATGATACGGAGACAGGGTGGCCATCCCACAGCTACTGGATCCAGTCATTTAGAGAGAGATGCCACAGGCCGTCTCCAAGGTCCCCATTGCTGTGTCAGGACTCCCTTCCCTACTCCCTGCTTTTCATCCACAAACAGTTGAAACGGCTTAGCCGGGTCCGGAAGAGCAAGGGCTGGGGCTTCCAGTAATGCCTGTCGAAGTTCCTGAAATGCCCGCCTCATTGGCTCAGTCCAAGTCCAGTCTCTATTTTCTCTGCTTCCTTTATATAGAGGTTGGGCCTTTTCAGCAAACCCCATAATCCATAGCCTGCAGTACCCAACCGTCCCTAAAAACTCCCTCACCTGCCGGGGAGTCGTTGGCTCGGGGATCTGTAGAATAGTCTCTTTCATAGCCTGAGTCAACCATCTCTGCCCCCGTTTTATTTTATATCCCAAATAAATGACTTCCTGTCTAGCAATTTGGGCTTTCTTCACACTTGCCCGGTACCCCAATGTCCCTAAAGTCTGGAAGAGATCGCCTGTGGCCTTTAGGCATACCTCCTTAGTCGTAGTGGCCAGCATTAGGTCATCTACATACTGCAACAGAACGACTTCGGGGTGGCTGGTTCGATACTCACAGAGATCTTCACCTAGAGCCTCATTGAACAACGTCGGTGAGTTTTGAACCCCTGTGGGAGGCGAGTCCAGGTCAGCTGCCCCACAGTTTGGCCGTCCTCGTCAGCCCATTCAAATGCGAAGATTTCCTGGCTCTGGGGGGCCAAAGGCAAGCTGAAAAAGGCATCTTTCAAGTCTAAAATTGTATACCAGACATAGTCTGGTGGCAAGTGGCTCAGGAGGGTGTATGGGTTAGGGACAGTGGGATGAATGTCACTCACCCGTTTGTTGACTTCACAAAGATCTTGGACTGGTCTAAAGTCTGTTCCCCTGGGCTTTTTCACAGGCAACAGGGGAGTATTCCATGGGGACCGGCACTTTTTGAGAATTCCTGCCTTTAGGAGGCACTGGATGTGTGGCATAATTCCTTGCCAGGCCTCCTGGCTCATGGGATACTGTTTCACCCTCACAGGAATAGCATTTGCTTTTAATTCAACAACAATGGGAGGTCTTTGTTTAGCCAGCCCTACTCCCGCTATCTCTGCCCAGGCCAGAGGGTATTTCTGAATCCACTGTTGCATAGCAGGATCCACAGTTGCAGGGGGCCTTGGTGAATATAGTCTGTATTCATCTCTCAGTGCCAGGGATAAAACATGAATTGGTTGTCCAAGCCCATCTGTGACTGATATCCCCCCAGAGTCAAAGTGAATTTGCGCATTGATTTGGCCAATAGATCTCTTCCTAATAAAGGGGCCGGACATTCCAGGATCACTAGAAATGAGTGGGACACCCGTTGGGCTCCCAAGTCCACTTTTCGTTTAGTAGTCCAGTAATATCTCTTTGTCCCGGTGGCTCTCTGGACCAAGCTAGTCTTTTTGGACATCGGCCCAAATTTTTGGTTGAGAACTGAGTATTGGGCTCCCGTATCCACCATGAAGCCGACCAGTTTCCCCTCCACATTAATAGTTACCCAGGACTCGGGGAGAGGTGCCGGGCCCTGACCCCCCTAATCACTATCTTCCCCTGCATATAAGATGTGGGTCCCTGAGAAAGATTATTCCTTTCTTACAGTCTTCAGATCTCTCTTGGGGCACTCATTTTTCCAGTGTCCCTGCTCTTTGCAGTAAGTGCATTGGTCTCTCTTTAGGGCAGGTCTAGCTGGTTTTTCCTTTCCTCCCGACCGGGTATCTTTAGTTCTTGGGGCTTCGGACCCCTTTCTCGTCCCCGCAGAAAGAATCTGAGCCAGCTCTTTCTGATTTCTCCGGTTTTCTTCAGCCCTATATTCCCTTTCCTCCCGTCTAATCTGCTCCTCATATTCTCTTTCTTCCCGTCTAATCCGTTCCTCCCTCTCCTCAGGGGTCTCTCTGTTATTAAACACTTTCTCAGCTGCCCTTACCAGATCCTGTATTGACAGTTCCCCCAGCCCTTCTATCTTCTGTAACTTTCTCCTGATATCTGGAGCTGCCTGGTTCAGGAAAGCTAACAGAACTGCTGCGCTGACTCATCAGCCTGGGAGTCCATGGGCGTATACTGCCTAAAGGCTTCCATTAACCTCTCAAGGCTGCTGGGCTCTCGTTTGGCTCCTGTCTTATCAGAATTACTTACAAATTCATGGGTTTCCTGGCGGCTGCCCTTAGGCCGGCCATGAGAGTCTGGCAGTAGACTGGAAGACGCTCCCTACCTTCCGGGCGGTCAAAGTCCCAGTTCGGCCGCATGGAAGGGAACCCCTCCTCCACTAGATGGGGCTGCATGGTCGGTCTCCCATCCGCTCCGGGAATGTGTTTCCACACTTCCGACAGGATTCGCTCCCGCTCCTCCATGGTGAAAAGCACCTGTAACAGCTGCTGACAATCATCCCAAGTAGGATTATGAGTAAACAGGATAGTGTCTAAAAGATCAATAAGGCCTTGGGGCTTTTCAGAAAAAGAGGGGTTTTGAGCTTTCCAGTTATATAAGTCGCTGGTTGAGAAAGGCCAATATTGATAATTCCATTCGCCGTCAGGATTGGCCGGCCCCACCCGCACGGGAAGCGCTGGAGCGGTGGACGAAGGGGCCTCTCGGCTCCCGTAGTTGGACGAGTCTCCGGCCCCTCGGGTCCTCCCTCGAGTTCCCTGGGCTGGCCCCGCCTCCTGCTGCGGAGCCGAGGGTTCTGAGCTCCCCCTTTGTTCTCCAGACAACACCTGAGGTACCTGCGGGAGCAAGGGTGGCGGGATATATGGGGGAGGCGAGATTTCAGTGTCTAAATCAATCAGGCTAGGGTAGAGAGAAGACTCCTGGAGTATCGGTTTCTTCCGGCTCTCCTGTGCCTCCCGGTCTTCTTCCTTAGAGGTCTCCACGACCAGGACCTGTGGAACGGAAGCACTGGGGGGGTTGTGAATAAAGGGTTTCAGCCAGACGGGAGGGTCTTCTACTAGATTTTCCCAGACCAGGATGGAAGGAGCTTGGTCCGGATGGCCCCGAGGGTCAGGAGCCGTTATCTTTTCTTTAACAGCCTGGATGACCGGCAGGCCAAAAGTTCCCTCCGGCGGCCAGCCGACCTGGAATGTCGGCCACTCAGATGAGCATAGGGGTTTTAGCTTGCTCTTCTTTACTAGCAGGGATAGATTCTGAGCCTTGGACTTAAAATCAGAAAAATGGTCAGTCATTACAGATAGCGGTGTAGAATAACTTTGACCCATGACGGTAACACCCACAATAAACACACAAAAAGCACAGCGCCGGCACACAAAGACAAGCGACAGACACAGACAGTAGACGAACAAATATCGGCCGAAAACACTGAACTAGGTCTATCCTGGGTTGCTGTTGTCCTGTTCCCCAAAGTTACCTTACCGAAGGGCGTCCACTGCCCACCAGACTCAGGATCAGGAGAAATGTTTTCTCCCGTTCCTTTATAGAACGGCTCACAGAACCAGCTGCCTTCCAGCTCGACTGCTGGGCCTCGGACTTATGCTGGCCGGGCGACTCTTTCCCTGACCTGATGCCGGCATCCAGATATACTTCCTCCTAGTGAGGCTTCTCTTATGCCTGGAAGGTGTTGTTCTTCTCAGTCAGGGGATCCCGGATGGGCCCCCAAATGTTATGCCCAAGGTCCCAATCCCCAGAACTGAGAGAACAAGACATCCACAGCAATGCAAATGCAAAAAGGGAATTTATTGCTAGCTCGAGCCAGGGCCCTGGTTACATCCAACACAGTGGAATACAGCCAGAGCCCCGAGCCCTATATTACCGTAGTATTTATAAGTTTAGGACAAAGACAGGGAATTGGCAAGTTGGATTGGTTACAAGGGTTTCTTTGCATCTACTAATTGGCTAGATTTTCGTGCGCGCACAGGCTTTCTTAGGAGATATCTATCCTCGTCCCGATTGGCTCAGACCAGGCTACTGGGAGCATGCTGACAAGCTGAGTCCTCCCGTTGGGGGTAATAAATTTTGATCCCACCTGGGCAGTGTCTCAGCTGTTTCCGGGATGCTTGCTCCAGCCTATTTTAGTCATGGCCTCTCTCAGGCCTCAACAATAGGTTCTGCTCAGCCCCTGCTTTTGGTGCAGAAAACTCACTCAGCCTTGTATCCTCATAGGCTGCAGTGTGGGCTTCCATAGTGGCCCAGATGGTAAAGAATCCACCTGCAATGCAAGAGACCCAGGTTCGATTGCTGGGTCTGGAAGATCCCCTGGAGAAGGAAATGGCAGCCCACTCCAGTATTCTTGCCTGGAGAATCTCTTGGACAGAGGAGCCTGGTGGAATACAGTCCACGGAGTGGCAAGGGGTCGGACACGACTGAGCGACTAATGCTACTACCACTATGAGGCTGCCCCGTTCTCTGAATCTGTACCCCATCATGACGCAGGGCTGAGAAGGAAGGAGAGACCGGAAAGAAAGGCTTATGCAGATAATATGCATCTATATGAATTAAATAATCATCCATTAATGCAAAATTTAATATTTATTATTATGGAGACAATTTTACATGTATATCTGAATTTGATCAGTGATCCTTTAAAAACAACATTTTCTATAAGCAAAGGCTCCGTCTGGGAGCATTTTGGCAGCTCTCAAGTTTGATCCCCTTATTAAATAATCCAAACTTTATCAGATTTGCTTATCCAAAAGCTGTCGAACCTGGGAGGCTGACTTGCTCTACGAAAACTGCAAGAGAATGACATATAACTTCAGGATGCTAATCTGTTAACTAAGTCAAACTGGAGGATTTCAGTTTTCCATTTCTCTTAGAAACGCCTGAGTGGTTGCTATTTGCTTTTAGAATGAAACATATGCACACAGGATAGTAGGAACTCTAATCTGGAAAGAGTCCATTTAAACATTATCTTTAGAAGCTACTGGGAAACCTGGCCTGAACTATTTCTTTAGAAGTGACTCGGATAACTGTCCTCTCTAAAATGTTTCTTTGATGTCACGCTGTGTACATGTTGTCTTCCCATCCCTACCTTGGTCCTAGTTTACCTGTTACTGTAGGTCCTCTAAAATCCCACTGTCTCTTTAGATGTCAGTGTCTGGGGTTGGCCTGACCTCATCTATTCTCCATCTCCTTCCGTCTCTCCACTATAACACACCAGTCAGCACCAGCTTTATCCAAGTTCATTTTCTAGTCCTCTTACTCCAGGGTTCATCTCCCTCCCCTAATCAGTCGGGGAACCCTCCTCTGAGAGTGGAAGGGTGTCTTTGCTTTGGTTTAAATAATGACACCACACCTCCCACCTTTAGTTTGAATAGCAAAGCCCCCCCCCCCACTTCCGAGAAGCTCATCCTCATTAGCATTAGCCATTATTCAATCCATTATTCAATTCTCAGCTCTGCTCTCCACTTGAATTGTTTCTTTGTTCTGGCGGTATTCGGGTCTAGTCATCTACTTTTTATCTGACAGTTTCTCCAGTGGTAGCGTACAACATATTCACTGGGGGAGACTTGGGTTAAAAATAATGATAATCTGCTGACTCTCCCGAGTGGGCTCTGGGCACATAGGCATCTTTTTAAAGCACTGGGTGATTCTAATGCACAGCCCATTTCAGGAAGGAGGTGCAGCGGGCTCTGGTGAGGAAAGGACCTTATTGAAGTTTATCTCTCCTTTCCAATTGCTGACAACAAAATCAGGAGATGTATTTGTATGGCACTTATCATCAATAGCATGCTTTAAAATACACATCTCTTGTTCTCTAAATAGAGCATGGGTTGTGCATGGAATTTGCATTTATATAGTCTGGTGATGTTTTTATTAGATTCATTATGGTTGTAAGAGATGGGAAGAGACTGGTACAGAACTGGGTATAATTTATGTACATTATCAAATGGGAGAGATACAAAGGTTAAGAAGGGTGGAATTCAATCTGTGGCTGATGGAGCCATAAATAAACTGATCTTGCTTTAAAGAATGATGTCATCAGACAGTTGTGTCTCCAGGGAAGCGGGTGTGCACAGGTAGTGTCTGTCTGCCTGAACATTGGTCTCTGCAGGGAGTGGCCTTGGAGTTGGAGAGTCTGAAGAGCGATCTTATTAGTAATCCAAACTCTACCAACCGTGGGAGGCTGATCTGCTCTGGCAAAAGTGAAGTCGCCCAGTTGTGTCTGACTCTTTGTGACCCCGTGGACTATAGCCTACCAGGTTCCTCTGTCTATAGGATTTTCCAGGCAAGGGTACTGGAGTGGGTTGCCGTTTTCTTCTGCAGGGGATCTTCCCAACCCAGGGATCGAACCTGGGACTCCCACATTGCAGGCAGACGCTTCACCATCTGAGCCACCAGGGAAGCTCTGCCAAAAGTGGGAAAGAATAATATTTAGACCCATAATGCTAATTCATTAATTTATCCTGAGGAATATGCCTACCAGGTAGACCAGTTAGTTGTATGAAATCTCTTACAGTCTCTTTCTGTAGCAATAAGGGACCTGATCCGAAGGTCATCTGTGAGCATGGTGACCGCAGAGCTGGAGTGGGGGTTTGTGTGTTTCAGGCAATGTTTCTTGACCTTCCTTCAATACTTCTCTCTCGAAGGAGGCTTTTTAGATGTTTTTTTTTTTTTTTTCTAACCCACGCCCATGAAATCTTAATACCACAGATATACTGCAGAGCTATTTATGTGATGTATGCTATGTGTCATGCACTAAAAGACTAATTTTTTTGCTTTCCCCAAGAATTAATGCTTGTTCATTTGGGGATGATATGGCCCCCACTGAGAATGTATGTCTTAAGGGATGTATTCTCTATAGCCCAAACTATGTGTCTCCCCTAGAAGGATCCTGATGGCTCAAGGCTGCCCTGGTGGCTCAGATGGTAAAGAATCCACCTGCAATGTGAGAGACCCAGGTTTGATCCCTGGGTTGGGAAGATTCCCTAGAGAAGGGAATGGCTATCCACTCCAGTATTCTTGCCTGGAAAATCCCATGGACAGAGGAGCCTGGTGGGCTACAGTCCACGGGGTCGCCAAGAGTTGGACATGACTAAAGTGACTTAGCATGCTTGCAGCATGTTTAAAGAATATATACCAAGTACACATTATGGCCGACCCTACATGAATTCCCCAATACATACTCAAGGGAATAAAGCACATGGGATCCCTGCCCTTGTGGTGCAAAGCTGGAGAGACAGGCACTAAGCAGACCAGTAAATACGAACTAGGGGAGGAAATGACATCATACTAGGGGAGGTAGCAGGTACACGGCTGGTAGATCACAGCGGGCTCTCATGGACCATACCCAGAGCAGATCTGTCATGGAAGCCAGGTGTAAGCAGGTCCCACATAGGAAGAGGGCCAGGTGGGAGTTTCTTGGCCAGAGGGAACTGTTTCACAAGGGCTTTGAACCTTGAGAGATGGGCAAGTTGGAAGACCCCTCAAGGAAGGCAGAAGTGCCTTGAGTGGAATTTCCAGGTAGGACATGAGTGGGAATTGAAGATGCAGACTAGGGCAGGTGTGTACAGAGTTCAGCGGAGACCCTGAAGAGGAGGTGCCAGGTCTGAGTCTGGAGTTCAGACAGAGGTCTGGACTGGAGGTGTACTTGTGCAGACTGATGCTATTTGGATGGTATTGAAGAAGCCGCCAGGTATATGGATGCCTCTGCAAGGGGAAAACTGGAGGGACTGACAGAGAAAGGGACCTAGGCAGAGCCCTGCAGGGGACAAAGTTTGAGTCAGAGATGCTGGGAAAGGTTGAAGGCAGAAGGAGAAGAGGGAGGCAGAAGATGAGGTGGTTGGGTAGCACACGAATCTGAGCAAACTCCGGGAGATGGTGAAGGACAGGGAAGCCTGGTGGGCTGCAGTCCATGGGGTTGCAACGAGTTGGACTGGACTTAGCGACTGCATGGACACACAGGAGAAATCAATGAGATGGCCAGACTCCAGAGAGCAGGGGACCCAAGACCCTGAGAGAGGCCAGGATTCTTGGTAGGAAAAAGGGACCAGTCCTGGGCTGCCCCAGAGTCATGGTGAGAGGCGCCCAGAAAGGAGTCGATGGCCACAGATAACCAGTGACCATGACGAGAGTCGTTTCAGTGGCTTCTCGAGGCTGCTGCATAGTTTGACGTGGGATGCGAAGAGTCAGAGGCCAAAGAAGTAGAAGGAGCTTAAGTAAACAATCCTTTGAGGTTTGGGTCTCAAGTGAAATGAGAAATAAGGAAGAAGGCAGTGCCATTTGTGTTTTGGGAGGGCACTGCCTAAAGGGGAGCAGACCTGCTCACTGCTGGGATTGATGACAAGTCGTTGGGAATGACCTGAAGGCTGAAGTCCCTGTTGCCTGGAGACCATTGATAGTCAAAGTGAAGGTCCAGGCTGTGTGGTTTTCTTAGGCATCAAGGTTAAAAAAGTGTTCTTCTTGGAACTGGTGGAATTGGGTTGTCACATTCCATCTCAACAGAGAAATTTCTACAAGCATGTTCTGAAAAGCAGACCCCTTCCTCTGTTCCGAGTCCTCTGCCATGTGGTTCTGATGCCAGGCGTGGTGTTTTCTCATCAGCATCCTTCAGTGCGGTGATTGCCTATAGAAATCCCTAAGGTGTGAAAACTGCCTCCTGCAGCGAGCACAGCGTTTCTGTTTCTCTAGTTGGGGGGTAGACAACTGTCAGGACCCCCTGACCTTGAGGGCCTCTGTCTCCTGTCTCTTCTTCCCAGTGGAGAGAGATGATGCTGTCTTTGTCTTTTAAGCATGTGTCACTAAGTTTCTTTGCTGCTTCTCTTGGATTTCACATTCCATGAAATATGCCATGCAAAATCATTTTTAAAAGACATTAAATTGTTTCTCAGATCAAAAAATTTCCGAGATCGTCACTATTGCTCTGATTGGTTAATGTCTGATTTATATATGATGGAAAATAAAGGGAACTTCAGTAGTTATGAACTAACATATCTACTCTTTGTTACTGTCCTTAAAAAGTTAGTACCTCTGGACTGCTCATCTAATAATTTTACTCCGGAAGTTTAGTGGGCAGGTTTGTTATGTAATATGTCCACAGGGAAATAGAAGTGAATACTTCTAACTTTTTATACTCGTTGTTTGGAATTCTAGTCACCTTGGGTAGATTTGTTTCATTCCTGGCTTGAAATACTTCTTTTACACCATCAGGAAGCATGTTAATTCATCACAGAAATGTGTTTAGACTTGGAAAACACTGGAGACTTTTAAAATGTGATCATTATGGTCCCAAACAGAGGTTTCAGTTTTAACTCTGATTTTCTTTGATCGGCTGAAACTATGTGAAGCCAACCAAATGGGTACTTTTGTAAATCGTCATTTCATGAGATTTTGCTTCTTTTGCCTATGCCATACTTTGGGGTGAGTCTCAACTGAAGCTGGATTCATGGGTTATATTTGATGGCTGCTTGTTGCCCGCCCCAAACAGGACTAGTGGACTTGGAATCACTGATGACGCAGAGAAAACCTAAACCCAGAAGGTGAGCCTTTTGCTACTATGCATTTTCCAAACATCTGCACAATAATACTTTCAAGTCAGGCTTACTTAAGATAAACAAACATCTCTGTGTAAGCTGCCTATAAGTCTCATATATCTTTGATCGAATCAAGTGTGCCTTCTTACAGTTGATTAAAGTGAGAGTGAGGTTGCTCAGTCGTATCAGACTCTTTGAGACCCCATGGACTGTATGTAGCCCACCAGGCTCCCCCATCCCTGGGATTCTCCAGGCAAGAACAACGCAGTGGGTTGCCATTTCCTTCTCCAATGCATGAAAGGAAAAGTGAGAGTGAAGTCGCTCAGTCATGTCTGACTCTTAGCGACCCCATGGACTGCAGCCTACCAGGCTCCTCCGTCCATGTGATTTTCCAGGCGAGAGTACTGGAGTGGGTTGCCATTTCTAAGAAATGCAGGGTTAAGCTTTAAGTGAATTTTCTGATAACTTATAAATAATCTGTGTTTAAAACAGCACAGGGAACTATATTCAATCCCTTAGGGTAAACCATAATGGAAAAGAATGTAAAAAAGAGTGTATATATATGTGTATAACTGCGTCACTTTGTACTGCAGGAATCTGTACATCATACTGGGTGCTTAGTCGCCCAGTCGTGTCTGACTCTTTGCGACCCCATGGTCTGTAGCTCGCACAGGCTCCTCTGTCCATGGGATTTCCCAGGCAAGATTGCTGGAGTGGGTAGTCATTTCCTTCCCCAAGGGATCTTCCTGACCCAGGGATCAAATCTGCATCTCTGGCTTGGCAGGTGAATTTTTTACCACTGAGCCACCTGGGGAGCCTCATGATTTTATAGCAGAGTGTATTTAAGTCTGCCATAACTTCCTGGATCTTGAAATCATTGTAGAATAATGTACAAAAAACAGAGTAGTTGTCACCAAACAGACTTGATCTAGAATCATTGCTCTACCACTGGCTAGTCCCCCAGTCAGTTCATTTACATTCTCTCAAAACAGCTTCCTCATCTGTAAAATGGAGTTATGAATTCCTTCCTTGTAAGAATATTAGGAGAATCTGAAGATAAAATATGTTTGAAAAAGATCTGTCAAGCAAAACAATGGAGCATTCTTTCTTTATAAAAATATAAGGATTTTACTTGTGATAATGCATCCGGTCCCATCACTTCATGGGAAATAGATGGGGAAACAGTGGAAACAGTGTCAGACTTTATTTTTTGGGCTCCAACATCACTGCAGATGGTGATTGCAACCATGAAATTAAAAGACACTTACTCCTTGGAAGAAAAGTTATGACCAACCTAGATAGCATATTCAAAAGCAGAGACATTACTTTGCCAACAAATGTCCGTCTAGTCAAGGCTATGGTTTTTCCAGTGGTCATGTGTGGATGTGAGAGTTGGACTGTGAAGAAGGCTGAGCGCTGAAGAATTGATGCTTTTGAACTGTGGTGTTGGAGAAGACTCTTGAGGGTCCCTTGGACTGCAAGGAGATCCAACCAGTCCATTCTGAAGGAGATCAACCCTGGGATTTCTTTGGAAGGAATGATGCTAAAGCTGAAACTCCAGTACTTTGGCTACCTCATGCAAAGAGTTGACTCATTGGAAAAGACTCTGATGCTGGGAGGGAATGGGGGCAGGAAGAGAAGGGGACGACAGAGGATAAGATGGCTGGATGGTATCACTGACTCGATGGACTTGAGTCTGAGTGAACTCCGGGAGTTGGTGATGGACAGGGAGGCCTGGCGTGCTGCGATTCATGGGGTCGCAAAGAGTTGGACACAACTGAGCGACTGAACTGAACGTGAAAAAGGCCATATATTGTAAATCAACTACATTTCACTTTTAAAAAGTAGAAAAAGACTCAATAGCCTGCTGGGGAGTGGGGAGATTGAGTGAAGGGCAGACAAAAAGTATAGACTTCTAGTTATAAAATAAATGAGTACCAGTGAGGTAATGTACTGGAAAAGGGAATGGCTACTGACTCCAGTATTCTTGCCTGGAGAACTCTATGGACAGAGGAGCCTGGTGGCCTGTAGTCCATGAGGTCACAAAGAGTCGGAGACACGACTAAAGCCACTTAGCTCATACACACAATGACTGTTCTCTGGCCAAAATTGTCCAGAAGTCAGTCAGGTCTCAGTGGTTGAAATTCGAGTTTGCCTTCCTTCAGTACACACTCCTCAAAAAAATACACAGTGGGAGAGGAAAGAAAATGGTGAGAAATCCAGGAGCACGCTCGAGGGAGACACCACTTTCAAGTACATTTCAGCCTTTTATCCTCTTAAAAGGCAAGCTGCTGCCAGGCATGCCCTCACATAATTAGTGTCATTAATGAAACATCTAGTTTCGTTTGCAGAAGGAAATTTTTTTGTTTTCCAGTTCTCAGAAGGTTTCGGTTTTGCATCCAAGCAGTTACTTATCTTTTTTAATCACAGCATGACTTGATGGAATATTTTTTGGTCTGACTAAGAATTCAGAGTAGACCTTGAGAATCACAGTGTTCATTGTTTGTTGCCCTGTATTTGGAGTCTGTGACTGTTTGCACGGGCCTTGGCAAATCCATCACTTCTGAATGAATGCACTTGCTCATGTAGGGTTTAGGTCCACGCCCAGGATGGGCTGTGCTAAACCTGTCCTGTTACTGCCCTTGACAACTCGTCCCTTTGCTGTCATATTACGTCTGATATCTACAGTTAGGTCCATTTCACTTAACCTCGGAAGGTGTCTTCTTCTTCATTCATCATTGGCAGGGTATATCATGCGTGGTTTACTTAGTTCTAATTTATCTCCTATTGTGTAGATTTGAAGTGGCGTCACAAGCAGGTCCTAATGTAAGTTGCCAATGGGGTAGCAAAGGAAATGTACCCCGAGTAACCATGAAAGGTGCGCCTCCCTTCTCGTACACTGTTAGCTGAAGAGACGTACTTACCTTGTGTGAAGTGGTGTACCGTCTCATCCTAAACCAAGCTGCACAAGTTGGGGTGTCTGAGCGCCTTGGCCATGTGGTTGTTGACTGAATCTGAACACCTGCTGGCTCTTCAATTTTTAAATGAATGGATGTGTCCCCTATAAAATGGTAGTAAGCGAAGAGAATTACGTAGACTATTTAAATGAAGCTAAATTTCATTGATCCAGATTAAGTAGAGATTATCTAAATTAATGGAAAGTCTAACCTGAAGTGTGTTCGGATATCTTTGGTTTTCGCTTTTATGTCCATTGAAATCACCAGAATTGGGCAAATTATACATTGCTTAGTGCAAATCCTTAAGGGAGCTGATTCAAGGCTAATAAAATTTTGGTTTTAAATAGCATATAATTACATGTTACTAAAGTTTCGAAACGCATGAGACGCAACACTTAGAGCGTGTTCTTCTATTGTGTATATGTCATTACACATGAGGCAGAGGGGTCAGGAGGACACAGCAACCAGCATCTGTTAAGCCTGTTGGACAGTTCCGGACCACGGAACCCCCAGGGTTTCTGAACGAGTCGAACCTCTTTAGATCAATTAACCTTCATTCAACTTCCTGGCCTCACAAAGACCAGGGAGATAGTGGCTTCTGTTGGGTATTGGTAAACATGTAAAGTTCAGTTAATCATTGATTGGCTGACCGAGTGTCAGATGTAATCATTAAGAAGTCACCAAGCCAGCAGGCTCTGGGGCAGAAGGCAGTTTGGACCAGACAGAGAGCGACTCTAATGAAAGTGCTTCATGGTTAAGAATCCACCTGCCCATGCAGGAAACAAATGTCAGATGCCTGATCCTGAAAGATCCCATGGGCTTCAGAGCACCTCAGCCCATGCACCACAACTCCTGAGCCCGTGCTCTGGGACCCTCGAGCTGCAGCTACTGAGCCCGGGCATCCTAGAGGCCTCCCACTGCAACTAGAGGAAGCCTCTGCAGCAACGAAGGCTAGCACAGCCAACATTAATTACTCATTAATTAATTACAAAAAGGAAGGTCTGAACAATATATATATATATATTTTTTACAAAGTGCTTTGTAATCACAGGTGAACTCCCAGTCCAGCTCTGTGAAACACAGGGAGTATGGAGAAAACTGCCTGAAAGCCTTACTTTGCAGAAATGACCTGCAGAATAATCAGCAACAAGACAGAAATGACTGCGCCCACTTTGGGGACTGGAGATGGATTGCGAGTTACTGGTGTAGCGGTTCCGTCCCTCCGTAGAGTTTCTTTGGTTGCTTGTCTCTTCCTGTGGTGGAGATGAACTAAGCTCAGAAAGCTAAGATTCTTCTACGAGCTTGAAATCAGGGACAAACTGGATGAGAGAACAAACGTGCAAAGCAATGCGAGCTACAGATCTCGGGGGAGGGAGGCTTCAGCAATCTCCTTCCACTGAGTTCTAAATATTGGAAACTCAATGTTTTGTCTTCTTTTCACTATTCTAAACTATTAATTAAACCAGCTTTCTCCCCATCAGTTTCAAATTTGCAGTCCCTGAGCTGAGACATCCAAGTCTGGGTTTCTGCCTGGTGAAGTCAGCTTTCCCTTCTTCTAGGGAAGATATGTTTTCAATGACTTAATTGTGGGAGGAATTTTCTATCAAGATCTTGAGTCTCTTCTTATTGGCTTGTAATGAGCTGAGCGAGGAAGTGACTCTCAAACACCCCTGCAATTTTACTTAGCTGTGATACTGAACTTGAACCCTAAGAAGATCCTTTAGCCTTAGCCCTTTATCCCAAATATAGCTGTAAAAAGTAACATAATTCAAAAGTGATGTATGATGTCTCAAAAAGTGTATGCTATTCAAAAAGACTTAATAATAACAGCTCTAATAGAAAAGAAAATAAAGAAAATAATCACCATCGCTAACAGTACTATATTTCTAGTGGCCTTTTCCATAGGAAATTAAATTGCATTTGACACCCAGTTTGTAATTCTAGTTGAACAAACCAAAGCCTAATAACAACCATTGTTGAGATGGTTGGTCTTCCAGTTTTCTTCTTAACTTTCTGTCTTAGCTCAGGCTGCCAAAACAAAACACCGGAAGTGGGGGTGCCAAAAGGAGATACTTACTGTTTGTATTTCTGGAGGCTGGCAAGTCCGAGACCAAAGTGCCTGATGATTCACTTCTGGTGAGGGCTCTCTTCCTGGCGGACAGCCCCCTTTCTCTCATGGCAGAAAGACAGACAGAGTCTCTTCCTTTCCTTATAAGGACACTAATCTCATCATAAAAGTGGACACTCATGACCTCATCTAAACCGAATTCTCTCCCAAGGGCCCCAGCCCCTAACACCATCACACTGGGAGTAGGTCTTCAGTGTAAGCCTGTGGGAAGGATCCCCCGCCCTCCCAGTATATGCATTCAGCCCGTAATACCTTCTGACTCTCAGCATGCTCAGGCTCAGTCATGTCTGACTCTGTGACCCAATGGACCACACCCTGCCAAGGTCCTCTGTCCTTGAGATTGTCCAGGCAAGAATACTGGAGTGGGTTGCCATTTCTCTCTCCAGGAAATCTTCCTGACCCAGAGATGTCTCCCTCCATCGCAGGCAGATGCTTTACCACTGAGCCGCCAGGGAAGCCCTTTCTGACTCTACTCCTCCTCATCTGGAGGGATGTTAAATTTAAAGAAGCTTTCAGCACGTGATCTGAAAGTCACTGGATGTTATTAACCAAAGCGCCGTGTGTCTGGTCCACACTAAAAGACTGAGACAAAGAGCCAAGTCACTGGAAAAGACCCTGATGCTGAGAAAGACTGAGGGCAGGAGGAGAAGGGGTGACAGAGGACGGGATGGTGGGATGGCATCACCGAGCCAGTGGACATGAGTTTGCATAAACTCTGGGAAATAGTGGAGGACAAAGGAGCCTGGTCTTCTACAGTCCGTGGGGTTGCAAAGAGCTGGACACGACTTAGAAACCAACTACAAGAGACGGATTAAAAGCAGAGATCCTGAGGCCAGGGCCTAGAGCGAGTGTAATTCTTTGGGGGTTGCAGTAGATGCCGAGGAGACAGGATTGGGATTCTCTGCAGCCGTGTTTGAGAGCTCAGTTAAGGGGGATTGTACCTGATCATTTTCTCTCCCAAGCAAGAACATTGTTTTATTTAAGCCAAATTTGCTGCATAGAGATGCAGTGAGCTTGCTGAATATTCATTTGCAGCTCTGTTCATCAAGTTCTTATAATCCCTTTTATTTTCCTTTGACTTGTAATTGGTGTTTTTGCATATTTATGATCTGTTTGTTTTAAGCTGAGGACCTGTTTTAAATTCTGTGATGTCCTTTCTCCCCTGGCCCTGTGTGGTTTGCTCACAGAGAAACCATGGCTTTGAGGGATGGGGCTTCCTCAGTACCATTGCCTCACCCTGCACTCAGCTGGCATGTACCCCGACTGCTGACCTCTGTGAACCCTGTAGTTCGCAGCCCTGAACCTAAGATAAGAATGAGAGAACTGAACAATTTTAAAACTCAAAGTGAAAGAGGAGAGAGAAACTTGGCTTAAAGTTCAACATTCAGAAAACTAAGATCATGGCATCTGGTCCCATCACTTCATGGCAAATAGATGGGGAAACAGTGAAAACAGTAGCTGACTTTATTTTTCTGGGCTCCAAAATCACTGCATATGGTGATTGCAGCCATGAAATTAAAAGATGCTTACTCCTTGGAAAGAAAGTTATGACCAACTTAGACAGCATATTCAAAAGCAGAGACATTACTTTGCCAACAAAGGTCTGTCTAGTCAAGGCTATGGTTTTTCCAGTGGTCATGCATGGATGTGAGAATTGGACTGTGAAGAAAGCTGAGCACCAAAGAATTGATGCTTTTGAACTGTGGTGTTGGAGAAGACTCCTGACAGTCCCTTGGACTGCAAGGAGACCCAGCCAGTCCATCCTAAAGGAGATCAGTCCTGGGTGTTCATTGGAAGGACTGATGTTGAAGCTGAAACTCCAATACTTTGGCCACCTGATGCGAAGAGCTGACTCATTGGAAAAGACTCTGTTGCTGGGAGGGATTGGGAGCAGGAGGAGAAGGGGATGACAGAGGATGAGATGGCTGGATAGCATCACCGACTTAATGGACATGAGTTTGGGTGGACTCCGGGAGTTGGTGATGGACAGGGAGGCCTGGTGTGCTATGGTTCATGGGGTCGCAAAGAGTCAGACATGACTGAGCGACTGAACTGAACTGAAAACAGTCACAGAGGACCTGAGTGGCCACCAAATCCTTGTGATAATTCCTCGAATGTTTGAAGACAGTGAGCTCCCTTCCTTAAATGTCCTTTGCCCAGGTGAAATAACCCTGCATGGGAGTTAAAGACACAGACGTAAATAAAATAGATTAACTAATGAGAACCTGCTGAATAGGACAGAGAACTCTACTCAGTGCTTTGTGGTGACCTAAATGGGAAGGAAATCCAAATAAGAGGGGATATGTGTATGCATATAGCTGATTCGGGCTGCTCAGGTGGCTCAGTGGTTAAGAACCCACCTGCCAATGCCGAAGACGTGGGTTTGATCCTTGGGTCGGGAAGATCCCCTGGAAGAGGAAATGGCAACCCACTGCAGTATTCTTGCCTGGAGAATCCCATGGACAGAGGAGCCTGGTGGGCTATATAGTCTATGGAATCTAAGAGTCAGACACAACTTAGCAACTAAATAGCAAAAAATAGCTAATTCACTTTGCTGTACAGCAGAAACTAACACAACATTGTAAAGCAACTTTACTCCAATAAAAACTAATTTATCCAAAGAAGGAACGCTGCTCAGCTCATTCTTCTTTGGTCTCCTGACCCAGTTAGAAACAGCCTCACTTCGTTACTTTGCTCTGAGTACTTGGGCACACCAACAACTCCTGTGTCACAATCAACTGCTCCATGGACCACAGTGTGGTCTCCAAACTGCAGCCACTTTAAAGGACTTTAAATGATGGAGGCGCTTTATAGCATCAAATGCAAATGCTCTCTAAAGGAAAACCATGTTAGCTGCTTTCGGGGCTTACACCCGTCTCTTTGGAAATTCTTCAGAATCACTTTCCCCATACCCTAGTAGAGAGTTGAATTGCACTGGGTGAACCCGTCCTGACTCATTTCCTGGGGCCATGTTTTATTTGAGCCAAATTTGGTCTTGTGGCAATGGTCCAGGGCAATCCTTTAGAGTCTTCAGGGGCTTACCCTCCAGTCTCTGAATATGTTAGACCTTTATTTCTTCACCTAGACGATGAAATAACAAGAGGGGCCACGCTCCTGGGTGTTTTACTTTCTGGACTCTTGCAAGGATGAAATGAGGTATGTTTGGAAGATCAATGATGATGTGGTGAAAGAAACAGAACCAGTTTTCTGGTAAATACCAGCCTTCCCACCAGCACAGCATTGGTGTTTTATGCATCTCCTGAGAATCACGGACAAGTGCTGATGACTCCTCCCCTATACATGTCAAGTAACGATGGGGATGTGGAAAGTGACAGAGGACCCTGTCTCTGTGGCGAGAGGGTGGAGTCCGGTTTGCACAGACTCTGGAGCATGGGTCACGCTCCATTTCAAGGCCTAGTTTGCATCTTCAGCCTACTGTTATTACCTTAAACAATTTATTTTCTTCACGGTGTCCCTTGAGAGGCCAAGTTTCCCCTCCTATTTTCTGACAGATGTGAGAGTGGCTAAATGAAGCAATCAGATAAAAGAAAGCATCAAGACAGTATGATGTTATAAAATAAATCCAACATTGTGAAAATAGGATTTTTTACTGTGTCTTCTGCTTAACATCTTCTAGGAAACAAGATGCTGTGATGTTAGTTTTGAAAAGAAAATCCAAACTGCATCACTTCCTTGCGCCCTAGGTTTCCTAGAGTCATAATATAAATGCGCCATTTTGAAAGAAAAATGCTCTAGGACATCAGGCACATTTGTAAATGTGCGTAGTTATTAAAATACCGGGACTAATTCTATTAACCTTAGAATATGGTACTTTAGGATGAAAGCAGGTATCAGGAAAACGCTTGTAATTTGATTAAATTTTCCACCAGAAGAGAAATGCCATAACTGCTTGGCATTAAAATGCTTAGCTGTTTATTTCTTGAGCATTTCTTTGCATATCTGAATAAAAATCCATAAATGCATTCTTTCTGATTATCTGTAGCCATGGAGGGTTGGAATAACATGTTGTTTGAAGCAATGCCACATCCATTGCCCAGATTAATGAACAAATGACCAAAAGAAGGCTTTTCCTTAAGAACCTTGACATCGCAAAGCTGCCAGGGCCCTGGGTCAGGCCGACAGTGTAGTAACAGAGACGCCCTTTCATCCTCCCTGCTGGGGGAGCCCAGGGCACTGAGGATGGCTTCATTCAATTCCGTTGCTTCCATTTGGTTCTTATTTTGGAGGAACTGACTTCCTAAAATGTTTGCATCTTTGATGGCATTTTTAAGGAAGAAAAAAGAAGCTCTCATAGATAAGCATGGTTATTATTATTATTTCCTCTGCACCTAATAAGGAGAGAGACAGTTCTTCTAATTTTGGGCCATCTGGTTTGTGTTAGGGCTTCTCGTTCCTGCTTCTTTGGGCTGCTGTTCTTCAAAGCAAACCCAGCAGTGACAGTTTGCAGAATCTTTAGTGAAGTAAGAGGTGGTCCTTTTGCAGAAGCGAAGGGTGACAGGGCTAAAGTAAGATCGTATGGACAGTTAGTTGAGTGTTCTTCCTGGGCAGGACAATTATAAGTTGTTTTCAACTTTTCTATATTTTCTCTTTCACCCCAAGTTTTTGTGAACCCAAATTGTTTTGATCAACAGAGGAACAAGTGATGTGCTTTGAAAGGGTCCTATATTATTACATAAATTCTAGGTAATGGGGAGTATGCCTTCTCTAGGCTCAGTGAACACAGGTTCCATGTGACAACAATCTGCATCAGTCACCTAGTGTCATAATAACACTGTGTAAGAACCATGAAATCTTGGTGCCCACAGTAGTGGACTGTGGGTTGGCTGCCAGTCTCTGTTCCAGGGGTACGTCATCTTCCATGTTCTTTTCCTGATGAGATACAAAAGAGGCACCCCAAACGTGCCAGACCTTCCAAACCTGGGCTGGATCTGGCTCTCGGTTACCCCCACCCACACTGCATTAGCTGTAGCAGATCACACTTGTTGTTCAGTCACTCAGCCGTGTCCGACTCTTTGCAACCCCATGCAATGCAGCACGCCAGGCCTCCCTGTCCTTCACCGTCTCCCAGAGCTTGCTCAAACTCATGTCCATTGAATCAACAGAGCCATCCAACCATCTCATCCTCTGTCATCCCCTTCTCCTCCTGCCTTCATTCAATCTTTCCCAGCATCAGGGTCTTTTCTAATGAGTCAGCTTTTCACATCAGGTGGCCAAAGGTTTGGAGCTTCAACTTCAGCATCAGTCCTTTCAATAAATATTCAGGATTGATTCCCTTTAGGATTGACTGGTGTGATCTCCTTGCAATACAAGGGACTCAAGAATCTTCAACACCATAGTTCAAAAAGCATCAATTCTTCAGGGCTCAGCCTTCTTCGTGGTCCAGCTCTCACATCCATACATGACTTAGTGGAAAAATCATAGGTTTGACTAGACGGACCTTTGTAGGCAAAGTAATGTCTCAGCTTTTTAATATGCTGTCTAGGTTTGTCATAGCTTTTCTTCCAAGCAGATCACATGGCTGAGCCCAAAGATAGGGGAGGACAGCAAAATCACCTGTGAGAGGGCACGGATCCAAGAAGCAGATAGGATCCATTTTTGTTAAATAAATAAAAATGTTAGTTTTGGTACAGAGATAAAATCAACCTTTAGCAGAGTCATCTCTTTGCAGACTCTTGCCCAAGTACCTTGTGTTGTTGTGATCGTGAACGATAAATGCTCACCCTGTTGAGTGGTTCTTTGTGTCCTCAGATCCTGGCCAACGTGATCATCTTCATCTGCGGGAACCTGGCAGGGGCATACCATAAGCACCTCATGGAGCTCGCTCTGCAGCAGACGTATCAGGACACGTGCAACTGCATCAAGTCCCGGATCAAGCTGGAATTTGAAAAACGTCAGCAGGTAAAATACACGTTCGGTCTTACTTCCATGTTATTTGAGATGGTATTGGAATGATATTGTCACTGCTAATGTCGAGGGTGCAGTTCATCCACTGACGGGCATCAGCAGGAAGCCAGAGTAGCCATCTGGTCGTCTTGCCCGCCCAGCTTTGGGCTGTATGCCCAGTGGATTGAATTGTAAACCAAAGAGCAGAGATGGCATCTTCAGACTCAAACCCAGCCCCCACCCCCAGGATCACCCACGTGCTGACAGCTTCATCAACCACCATCAACACGAGGCTGGGGAAATTCAAATCATAATAATGATGATTGTTACAGTGACTCTTAGTTAAGACACTCATTGTTGGTTACAGCACATTTCTCTGTGATAGTGTTTGTGGTCAGGGTTTGTCCCAGCTGAAATCTGCCTGTGCCATTAACAACACTTCGTTTAGTGTCTGTTTTCCACCTGGGATGCTGAAATGGGATGAGATGATGAAATGAGATGAGATGTGTGAACTTGTCCTTGAGGGAGATGATTGGAGTTGGGAGGGAGGGTCTGGTAGGGAACTAGTTGTAGTGTCAGGGGCTGTCATTGCTGTGGGTGATACATGGACACATACATCAGGAGAATACATAGGCTCTGATGACACACTGTAAAAATAAGAAATGGAGATAAACCAGGGGTGGAAGGAGCAAAGCCATGTGGTCTCATCCAAGATGGTGGCAAGCAGATGAAGCAGACATGCTTTGGAGGTGGGGTCCTGTACTTGACATGTTTAACGTCAGGTCTCAGCAGAAGATCCATGTGAATAGTTTTCTTTTTGCCCTTGAGTTTTCAAATTTATCAGCAGGAACCCAGTTTCCATCTCTAAAGATGATGGTTGTTAGCATGACTCTCTAGCATGAAACCCACACTCCCTTCTCTGAGTGCATTCATCAGTATTTGACACATAATTGTGTCACTATCATTCATTAAATTGTATTTAGTCCATTTTATATAATTTTATTAAAATGTATTTATGGTGGTGAGAGCAAACAAAAATCCCTTAAATACTTATACTAGACTTTTATTTGTGTATGAACTGATGAATAGTAGTTGTACTCCTTTTTGAAAACAGGGAGTTCTGTTTGTTCATCTAATAAATATTAATTAAGCACCTAGATTGTGGAGGGCATGATTCTAGGCATTGGCGTGTGGCTGTAAATATTGCTTTCTCACTGATATTAGCAAATCTAATGGGTTGTTTTAAAAACATTTTGTTTTGCAACATGCATAGCAGAAGTATTCAGTAATTGCTGTTTAATTGTTTGGTCTCTAGGTATATCAAACTCTGGATTGCATTAAGAGAAATAGACAGTTGTTAACATGAGACAGTTAAACAGTAAAACTTCATATACTGTGCATTTATTCGTGTTCAGTAATGGTTCAAATCTAGGTTCTAGAAAATTTTATAGTTTCAACACACAGCACTTAGTCTTCACAATTCTTCCCTCTACAGAGTTCAAATGTTGTAAGGTAGACCGCTTCCTTTTTCTGGAGAAGGCAATGGCACCCCACTCCAGTACTCTTGCCTGGAAAATCCCATGGATGGAGGAGCCTGGTAGGCTGCAGTCCATGGGGTCGCTAAGAGTCGGACACGACTGAGCAACTTCACTTTCGCTTTTCACTTTCATGCATTGGAGAAGGAAATGGCAACTCACTCCAGTATTCTTGCCTGGAGAATCCCAGAGACAGAGGAGCCTAGTGGGCTGCTGTCTATGGGGTTGCACAGAGTCAGACACGACTGAAGTGACTTAGCAGCAGCAGCAGCTGCTTCCTTTTTCAAACAGTGGTGACTGGATAAGTTTGGTCCCGCCAGTCATATTTAACTTTCTTTTCCATCACCTTCACCAAGGTTAGGAAGAACTGAAATTCTAAGTCAGTGGATTATATAACCTAATATTTATAGTACCAGCTTTGACAGAACACTAAGTCAGGCTGTTGACCTTTTCTACACTGCCTCTTTCCATGAAGAGACCTTGAGCAGCCAAGACCAGGTGTCATCCCTGGTCACGATGATCTCTGGGTCCATGTGGTCAGAAAGGCGATGCTCTGACCTTATGTGGCTCCAGAACTAGACCAGTGAGGCACACCTCGTATTACAGACTTTATGGGACCATCATAGGAGATACTATTAGGCCATCTATTTACAAGTTCTAGGAAAAAGAGTCAAAGATCTTTTTTAAAATATGTAAGGAGAAAAGGGACACTGAAGAAAAAGAACTTATACTAATACTTTGTTGTTGTTGTTCAGGCACTCAGTCGTGTCTGACTCTTTGCGACCCCATGGACTGTGATGATCCAGGCCTCTCTGTCCCTCACTATCTCCTGGAGCTTGCCCAAGTTCATGTCCACTGAGTCTATGATGTTATCCGACCAACCATCTTATCCTCTGCCACCCTCTTCTCCTTTCGCCCTCAGTCATTCTCAGAATCAAGATATTTTCCAACGAGTTGGCTGTTTGCATCAGGTAGCCAAAGTATTGGAGGGTTAGCTTCAGCATCAGTCCTTCCAGTGATGTTTAATAAAATATAATTTGACACAATGTACGAATTTTGCTACCAAAGTTGGGAGTCAGCTCTCAGGGTCTAGGACCCAGAATGCAGTACTTCTGTTAAGATTTTGAACAATATGTTTCTAGGATAGAGTAAAGGTCCATAGTTGTTGTTGTTGTTGTTGTTTTTTCTCCAGTTCAGTTCAGTTCAGTTCAGTCACTCATTCATGTCCGACTCTTTGCAACCGCATGAACTGCAGCACACCAGGCCTTGCTGTCCATCACCAACTCCCGGAGTTCATTCAAACTCACATCCATTGAGTCGGTGATGCCATCCAGCCATCTCATCCTCTGTTGTCCCCTTCTCCTCCTTCCCCCAATCCCTCCCAGCATCAGCGTCTTTTCCAGTGAGTCAAATCTTCGCATGAGGTGGCCAAAGTATTGGAGTTTCAGCTCAGCATCAGTCCTTCCAATGAACACCCAGGACTGATCTCCTTTAGGATGGACTGGCTGGATCTCCTTGCAGTCCAAAGGACTCTCAGGAGTCTGCTCCAACACCACAGTTCAGAAGCATCAATTCTTCGGCGCTCAGCTTTCTTTGCAGTCCAACTCTCACATCCATACATGACCACTGGAAAAACCATAGCCTTGACTAGACAGACCTTTGTTGGCAAAGTAATGTCTCTGCTTTTTAATATGCTGTCTAGGTTGGTCATAACTTTTCTTCCAAGGAGTAAGCATCTTTTACTTTCATGGCTGCAATCACCATCTGCACTGATTTTGGAGCCCCCAAAAATAAAGTCTGACACTGTTTCTACTGTTTCCCCATCTATTTGCCATGAAGTGATGGGAACGGATGCCATGATCTTCATTTTCTGAATGTTGAGCTTTAAGCCAACTTTTTCACTCTCCTCTTTCACTTTCATCAAGAGGCTTTTTAGTTCCTCTTCACTTTCTGCCATAAGGGTGGTGTCATCTGCATACCTGAGGTTTTGATATTTCTCCCGGCAGTCTTGATTCCAGCTCGTGCTTCCTCCAGCCCAGCGTTTCTCATGATATACTCTGCATAGAAGTTAAATAAGCAGGGTGACAATATACAGCCTTGACGTACTCCTTTTCCTATTTGTTTTTTTCCAGACCAGCATGTAATTAAATGGGAATGAAAATTTTCCATAATTAATAAAATCAGTCAGGTATGAATGTACAGATTTAAGGAAACAAAAATTAGCCAATGACAAGCTAGGTGCCCTTCATAGAGAAGAGTGGCTTCAGAGGCCGTGGCACTGGTGTTGCCGCAGACCAAAGTAAGCTCTGAGGGTTCCGCGTGTCATTTCTTATCCGTACGTTGCCACAAAACATAGAAAAAAAAATTTTTTTTGACGTATAGTTGATTTACAGTGTTGTGTCAGGAGTATAACAAAGTGATTCAGATGTGTATATATATCTTTGTCTATATATAGACAGATATCTGTAGATAGATACCTGTATATGTTGTATGTATATTGTATATTTGCTTCATTCGTAGTCACCGAGGCAAACAACAGTGTCCTTGAGAGTGCTTCATTCAGGGGTAGGGGGGTTAGATGATTTGTTTCAGCCCCCATCTGGGTAAAATCTTTGGCATCCATTTTAAGGTTGTATCTCCAGTTACCACAGAATGAGTTGATGCTCCTGGAGGCTGAGGGCCGCCATTTTGAATAGTTACTGGGTGCCTTTCGCAGCTTCACTCCCTGCCACACTTAGACCTTGGGGAGGAGGGCAGATGTCCTGTGAGCCCAGGAAGCTGGTCCTTCTGCAGCCCCGCTAGGGGTTATCAACACAGTTGAGATTACTGGGAAGGGTCTAGGGATTCTACAGTCTTTTCAAAATCACTCAACTCTGTACTTGCTTTTTTTCAAATTTTGTGCTTTTTTTTTTTCCTAGATGCAAATGAGGTAAATTTCTAGTGATTAAAACCATTTTTGAACAACATGGCTATTTGTACTCTAAGATTTGAGGAGAAGAAGGAATGAAAAATGTTAGCAGAGGTTTTCTCAGTGTTTGTGTTCTTGCCCTAAAAATGCCCTCATGGATAAACACTGATTTTTTTTTTCTTAGTAAGTGAGAAACTTAATGCACTCAATTAGTATTGACGCCACCTTTGGGGCCTGAAAGTGGTGTGTTTTGACTTTTGTCTTAAGTTTCACATCCTGCAGTAAAAGCCACTTCTTGTGCACCGTGTCAGTGCAATAGAGGCTCTTTATCAAACCTGAGTCAACAGAGGTGTTTCTCCCTGGAGTATGTAATAGACGCTCCGGAATTGACGAGAGCTGGAGTCAGGGCAAAACAGAAACCCTCTCTCTTAACTGCTGGAGCAGTGGAAATAAATGTGGCCTCTGTAGGACTGAAAACTAGGTTTTCTTTTTTTATAGAGAGAAAATAAACATGCTTCGATTTATATGTTGTCTTTGTTTTCAAATAATGTAATTGTGAGAATCTTTATGTGGACTGCCTTCTTCTGGAAACACCCTGTGGGTTGAATATGATACAATATGCCTTTCAGTGGAGAATACTAGTCACGTGAGGTGGGGACACCGTGTTATTCCTGAATCTGTTCCCCACTGTGGGGGCTTAGTGAACCAGTAGGCTCCCTGTGTCTCCTTGGGGGCAAAATTGTGCAGATTTCAATGGAACAAGTAAGTGGTCCTTTTGTGTACATGGTTGGGTAGATAATAAACGTATCCATCTTTATCCTGATACGATAGCCAGTAATGTAAGGGCATTACCAGATGTATTGCACAAATCATTTAAAATGCTAGGTAGAGTGCGTTGGAGCTGTTTCCAGTTTGGGATGCTAAAATGTGGTTCCTTTTCGTGAGGGAATGGATAACAGAAGGAATGGCATTTGTTCAAGTTCTCTTAACGTGCCAGGCTGTCTACTTAGTTCTTTCACATTTGCTGTGCTATCAGTTTCCTATTGCTGTTGTAACAAATGACCACAAGCCCAGTGGCTTAAACAGAACAAATTCAGTATTATATAGTTCTGGAGATCCGAGGTCCAAAATCAGTCTCGTGAGTTCTGTTACGGTGCTGGCAGCACTGGATTCCTGGAGGCTCTGAGGGCAGAATCCAGTTGCCTTTTCAAGCTTCTAGAGCCTTCCTGCATCCTCAGGTCTCAGCCGCTTCCTCCATCCTCAAATCCAGCAGCACAGATTCCAGCCTCTCTTTCCTCTCTCTCTGTCTGTCTTTCTCTTCACCCCCTTCTCAGATCTCTGACTGTGCTCTTGCATCTTCTTCCTACCCTTTCATTATCCCTCCTGCCACCCCGCCATAAGGGTAATCCAGGGAAATCTCCCAATTTCAAGGTCCTTAATTTAATTATATCTTCGAAGTTCTGGGTTTGCCATGTAAGGTAACACAGTCACGGGTTCTGGGGATTATTAATCGAAGAGGGTGCTTTTTACAGGTTCATTATTCAGCCAACCATCCTGTCTTCTTAATATACTTATGAACTCCATGACCTAAGTCTCTTTTCCCACTTAAGTCAAAGTACCTGAAGAGCTGACTCATTGGAAAAGACCCTGATGCTGGGAGGGATTGGGGGCAGGAGAAGAGGACGACCGAGGATGAGATGGCTGGATGGCATCACCGACTCCATGGAAGTGAGTCTGAGTGAACTCTGGGAGTTGGTGATGGACAGGGAGGCCTGGCGTGCTGCAATTCATGGGGTCGCAGAGAGTCAGACACGACTGAGTGATTGAACTGAACTGAACTGTCAAGTTACTTGTCCAAGACACTCAGCTCTTACGTGTGGATATTTCTGCCTCTCATGTTGGTTCTGCCTAAGTTTTTTGGAGTTATCTTTGAGAATAGAGATTTTTCTTCCCCATAAAGGACTTTTTAAGTTAACTATGTTGTTTTCCATTACTAGTTACATAAGAAAGCACACACTTATCTGACGTCATTATGTTATGCATTGCCATGGTAAGCAACATATTGTCCATGAGAATGTTAGAAATTTACATGAAAGATCATTCCCACAAGAAGCCACAGTGTTAAATCTGTCTGTGGCTGGATTTCCATTCTGTGGTGGACCCTGGAGGCAGACCACCTGAGTTGAATCTTGGTTATGTTATCTCTTTGTATGACCTTGGTCAAATTTTCTCACTTCTCCATGTCTTGGTTCCTCTGATGGAAGTTGTTCTACTTAATTTCTTACCAAATTTCAGAGTCTTTCTAGCATTCAAAATGGTGTCCTGTTAAGAAAGTGATCATGGGCTGGTCTTGCATTGAATTCTCATGACATCATGCCCTCAGTTCAGTTCAGTTCAGTCTCTCAGTCGTGTCCAACTCTTTGAGACCCCATGGACTGCAGCACGCCAGGCCTCCCTGTCCACCTGGAGATTACTCAAACTCATGTCCATTGAGTCGGTGATGCCATCCAACCATCTCATCCTCTGTTGTCCCCTTCTCCCGCCATCAATCTTTCCTAGCATCAGGGTCTTTTCAAATGAGTCAGTTCTTCACATCAGGTGGCCAAAGTATTGGAGTTTCAGCTTCAGCATCAGTCCTTCCAATGAATATTCAGGACTGCTTTCCTTTAGGATGGACTGGTTTGATTTCCTTGCAGTCCAAAGGACTCTCAAGAGTCTTCTCCAACACCACAGTTCAAAAGCATCAATTCTTCTGCGCTCAGCTTTCTTTGTAGTCTAACTCTCACACCCATACATGACCACTGGAAAAACCATAACTTTGACTAGACGGACCTTTGTTGGCAAAGTATGTCCAATGACATAATGCCCTAACATTAAACAAATCAGCTGCCACCCTGGTGAAACCATTGACTGCACTGAGGCTGGAGGGAGAGATAGGTGCTGGCTATGCCATCCCCTGAGTACTCTCCATGATAAGTTCCCTTCCTCCTTGAAGCAAACAGATCAAACAGAGAAAAGTTCTGCTGTATCTGCTAGAACATGTGATGGAGAGTCCTTCCAAACGCTTTTTTATCAGCCCCATGTCACTCCGTTGGGGAGCTTACTTTTCACCAGCAGAATGGATGGTGTGAGGCAATCACACAGCTGCCCACGCTCCAGGACTTGTCATCTACCCCAGTTGTCTGCATCTGAGTTGGCAGATGGAGTCCAGGGTGGAGCATCTCACAGTATACGCCTCTTGATAAAAACCGAATTGAGTGAGCTCAAGAAGAGTTCAAGCTAGTGAGACTTTCTCACTGCAGTTCCTGAAGCGTGAAAGCAGCAAATTTTAGTAGAAATGTTACCTGTGACCTTTAGGTAGGATCATGCGACCAGCAGAGACAGCAGAGAATGTTGTTGTTCCATTGCTCAGTCGTGTCCGACTCTTTGCGACCCCATGGAATGCAGCACGCCAGGCTTCCTTGTCCTTCACTATCTCTTGGAGCTTGCTCAAACTCATGTTGAGTCAGTGATGCCATCCAGCCATCTCATCCTCTGTCGTCCCCTTCTCCTGCCTTCGATCTCTCCCAGCATCAGGGTCTTTTCCAATGAGCAGAGGATGAGAAACGTAAAACACCACACAGTATGTACAGTTTGGTTCAGATAGGCTGACCCCACCTGTGTCCTCAAAGATCCTGAATGAGACTTTCCTCCCAACCCCACCCCCATCCACTTTTTATCCATTTTATTTAATAATTGATTGTATAGTTCTTGCTTCGGTATCTCCTCCTTGAAGAAGTTGTATAATTCCTGGTCCCCACTTCTTTCTGTTTTATTAAGTGATGAGTTACCTACTTTCCTCAGGTATCGTTCCCTTGATGGAGAGGACACAGTCCACCTGTGACCACTTTTTCTCAGCACTCCTTAGTGAAAGATCGGATGACGGAGAAGATAGCACCTGTTTTACTCGGAAGTTGTAACAGAGAATGGTTGAGATTTTGTAAGAGAGTTCTCTTCGCAATGTTTACCATTTGACTGCGTCGGAATGGAGTTCAAGAATTGCTTGAACAGTTTGCACTGCATTGCATCCTACTGATTGCTTCAGTTCTCATGAAGCTCAGATATTATGTCTCATTGAGAAATACTAGAGTAATATATTTCTGGATGTTGCAATGTATATTATGCCATAAGACTTATGGGTACTTTTGATGAGAAATAAAAATGAATTCCAGAAAAAATATACAAGTAACTCTCAAACCATCAAGCCCAAAATATTTTCTGATGAGTCCTTTAATTAGAATGGATGGGATTAGAACATATTTTCAAAGACTGCAACGAGGGCCATGCTGTGAATGTATACTCTGGCTCCTTTAAGGAGAAATCAATAACTCTACATCGATGATCAAGGGCAAAGAGGAGGAGGACAGCTGGAATCACTGTCAAATGTTGATGCCTAATGAAAACTGCCACTGCAGGAGGCTAGTAATAGGGGCTCAAAATAGCATTAGTGTTCATTCTGTAAAAAGTTAGACATCCTGTTCTAAATGGAAAAAAGTAAAATACAGTTACAGTAATTAATCAAGATGACTTTTAATTAATTAAATATATGCAAATGTCTTTTTGTATAATGACAGTAGAAAAGCTGGGCTTCTCTGGCAGCTCAGACAGTAAAAAATTTGCCTGCAATGTATGAGACCTGGGTTTAGTCCCTGGGTCGGGAAGATCCCCTGGAGGAGGGCATGGCAACCCACTCCAGTGTTTGTGCCTGGAGAATCCCATGGACAGAGGAGCCTGGAGGGCTACAATCTATGAGGTCTCAATGAGTTGGACATGACTGAATGATTTAGCACAGTAGAAAAGGCTATATGGTAAAATAAAACCTCCAGAAATTTCCTCCCTGTAAGCCACTTGAGCAAAACCCCCATCCAGTGTCCATGGTCAGGAAGCCATTCGCCTGTCTTGTTGGAGAAACACCTGGGGAACATATATATTCCTTCAGATCATCACAGGTTAACCTTTGTTGATAATACTGTTGTTTTGTCGGTCAGTCGTGTCCAACTCTTGCAACCCCGTGGACTGTAGCCCTCCAGGCCTCTCTGTCCCTGGGATTCTCCAGGCAAGAATACTGGAGTGGATTGCCATTTCTTTCTCCAGGGTGGATCTTCCCGACCCAGGGATCGAACCTGTGTCTCCTATCTCCTGCATTGACTGGTGGATTCTTTACCACTGAGCCAGTAGGGAAGCCAGTTGATAATACTAGAGAAACACACACACACACAAACACACACACACACAAAGGAGAAGCACCTGGTTGTGAAATTTTTGCCATCTGAAAGTTTTCAGTTTCCCTTGGAGATCGTCTGTTTTTTATACCCTGTGATGCAGTGTTTTGATGCCACCAAGACTGTATATCAGTTCAGTTCAGTTCAGTTCAGTTCAGTTGCTCAGTCATGTCCAACTCTTTGCAACCCCATGAATCGCAGCACGCCAGGCCTCCCTGTCCATCACCAACTCCCAGAGTTCACTCAGACTCATGTCCATTGAGTCCGTGATGCCATCCAGCCATCTCATCCTCGGTCGTCCCTTTCTCCTCCTGCCCCCAATCCCTCCCAGCATCAGTCTTTTCCAATGAGTCAACTCTTCGCATGAGGTGGCCAAAGTACTGGAGTTTCAGCTTTAGCATCATTCCTTCCAATGAACACCCAGGGTTGATCTCCTTCAGAATGGACTGGATGGATCTCCTTGCAGTCCAAGGGACTCTCAAGAGTCTTCTCCAACACCACAGTTCAAAAGCATCAATTCTTCAGCACTCAGCCTTCTTCACAGTCCAACTCTCACATCCATACATGACCACAGGAAAAACCATAGCCTTGACTAGCCGGACCTTAGTCGGCAAAGTAATGTCTCTGCTTTTGAATATACTATCTAGGTTGGTCATAACTTTTCTTCCAAGGAGTAAGTGTCTTTTAATTTCATGGCTGCAGTCACCATCTGCAGTAATTTTGGAGCCCCCCAAATAAAGTCTGACACTGTTTCCACTGTTTCCCCATCTATTTCCCATGAAATGATGGGACTGGATGCCATGATCTTCGTTTTCTGAATGTTGAGCTTTAAGCCAACTTTTTCACTCTCCTCTTTCACTTTCATCAAGAGGCTTTTTAGCTCCTCTTCACTTTCTGCCATAAGGGTGGTGTCATCTGCATATCTGAGGTTATTGATATTTCTCCCGCAATCTTGATTCCAGCTTGTGTTTCTTCCAGTCCAGCGTTTCTCATGATATACTCTGCATAGAAGTTAAATAAGCAGGGTGACAATATACAGCCTTGACATACTCCTTTTCCTATTTGGAACCAGTCTGTTGTTCCATGTCCAGTTCTAACTGTTGCTTCCTGACCTGCATACAGGTTTCTCAAGAGGCAGGTCAGGTGGTCTGGTATTCCCATCTCTCTCAGAATTTTCCACAGTTGATTGTGATCCACACAGTCAAAGGCTTTCGCATAGTCAATAAAGCAGAAATAGATGTTTTTCTGGAACTCTCTTGCTTTTTCCATGATCCAGCAGATGTTGTCAATTTGATCTCTGGTTCCTCTGCCTTTTCTAAAACCAGCTTGAACATCAGGGAGTTCACGGTTCACGTATTGCTGAAGGCTGGCTTGGAGAATTTTGAGCATTACTTTACTAGCATGTGAGATGAGTGCAGTTGTGTGGTAGTTTGAACATTCTTTGGCATTGCCTTTCTTTGAGATTGGAATGAAAACTGACCTTTTCCAGTCCTGTGGCCACTGCTGAGTTTTCCAAATTTGCTGACATATTGAGTGCAGCACTTTCACAGCATCATCTTTCAGGATTTGAAACAGCTCAACTGGAATTCCATCACCTCCACTAGCTTTGTTCGTAGTGATGCTTTCTAAGGCCCACTTGACTTCACAATACAAGATGTCTGGCTGTAGATTAGTGATCACATCATCATGATTATCTGGGTCGTGAAGATCTTTTTTGTACAGTTCTTCCATGTATTCTTGCCACCTCTTCTTAATATCTTCTGCTTCTGTTAGGTCCATACCATTTCTATCCTTTATCGAGCCCATCTTTGCATGAAATGTTCCCTTGGTATCTCTAATTTTCTTGAAGAGATCTGTAGTCTTTCCCATTCTGTTGTTTTCCTCTATTTCTTTGCATTGATTGCTGAATGAGGTTCGTGACATTGTACAGGAGACAGGGATCAAGACCATCCCCATGGAAAAGAAATGCAAAAAAGCAAAATGGCTGTCTGGGGAGGCCTTATAAATAGCTGTGAAGAGAGGTGAAAAGCAAAGGAGAAAAGGAAAGATATAAGCATCTGAATGCAGAGTTCCAAAGAATAGCAAGAAGAGATAAGAAAGCCTACTTCAGCAATCAATGCAAAGACTGTATATAGTAGGCAAAAAATAATCTAGTGGAAATATTCACATAAGATCAACATCACTTGATATGAGTAAAATAAACCCAATAAAAAAGAGTTCCAGGATCAGTCCTTTGGTGGCAGTCTCCGTTCTTCTGGTATGTGTCACACACCAGAGAAAACTCAAAATCAAAGTCAAATGTCAAGTATCCTGTGATTGCAATCGTATCTTACTTCCTGCAGGCATAATCACAGGTAGTCCAGGATACCTGATAGTGGGGAAGAAGGCTTTTTGGACTCACTGGCATGGGAAGTGATTGATTTTCTGTGTTTAATGGTTCATCACCATGAGCACAGTCACAGATAAAAATACTTCACATGGCCCTAGGGCTGTGTGTGCCGAACCACGGCACCCACCAATGTTTCTAACAAATTGAAAAACATGAATTAGGAGCTGTAGAATTTTGTTCGTGTGTGTATGTTTTCAAACGGTGTTACTCTCTGGAGTTCTCCCTTTTTAAGTTGTCTGAAAACTTTTGTTTCACAGTTTTGTCTTTTTGATTATCTGCCATGTGCCAGGGGATTAGCCCAGGGAACAGAGTAGTACTTTAGTAGTAGGCTAACGGCCCCCTGCGTCTTTGGGCTTATATTCGAATTGCAGGAGATGGACCATAACTGTCTGAAGGCAGAATTCTCATGAGAAGATACAGAAAGATAATGCGACAGAGCTAAGTGGCATAAGCCGAGGGGCGTGTTGGAGGGGCCAGCCAGGGGCTTTTCTGGGGATGTTGACAGCCGCGTTGTAACATGAATCCCGGGAGGATGCGTCCCTGCAATTACACGATGAGCTATGCTCTCAGCAGGAGTGGGCCTGCAAAGGTTCAGACTCAGGAACCAGACTGGCCTGTCTGGGGGACACAGAAGTCAGTGGGATTGTTGGGTAAGAGAGGGGAGTGGAGGGGAAGACAGGAGCTAGATGCTGGACCACATACTGGGCCTCGCAAGGTGAGTGACGGACTTCGGGCTTTATTAGATGTGGAGTGGAAAGTTACAAAAGCGTTTTGAGTAAGGCTGTGAAACAAACTGGCCAACATTATGTTTATCTTTTTTTGTTTTTATTGAAGTGTAGTTGATTTACAACGCTGTGTTAGTTTGTGCTGTGCAGAGGAGTGATTCAGTCATATAGACATTCTTTTTATTTTTCCCATTATGATTTATCAAAGGATAGTGAACATCGCTCCCTGTGCTATACAGTAGGACTATATATATATATATATATATATACACATACTAGTTTGCATCTGCTAATCCCAAATTCCCAGTCCTTCCCTCCCCTACCCACCTCCCCTTGGGCAGCTACACATCTGTTCCCCATGTCTGTGAGTCTGTTTCTGTTTGGTAAAGAAGTTCATCAGTATCACTTTCTGGGTCCCTGATATAAGTGATATCATACGATATTTGTCTGTGTCAGACTGACTTCACTTAGTGTGACAATCTCTAGGTCCATCCATGTTGCTGCAAATGGCTTTATTTCACTCTTTTTCTGGCAGAGCAATATTCCACTGTATATATACCACGTCTTTGCCCATTCACCTATCAATGGACGTTTTGATTGTTTCCATGTCTTAGCCATCATGACCAGAGCTGCTGTGGACGTAGGAGTGCATGTATCTGTTTGAATTGTACTTTTATGGCTAATATTCTTAAAGGATCTCTCTGGGACTGATGGAGAATGGATTGAGGAGGAAGTGCAGCCAGGATGACCTCCTGAAAGCTATAGCGATAGTCCAGGCCTGAGCCAGGAAGAGCTTGGGTCAGAGTGCACATAGTCAGGACTTATTATGAAATGAAACCAGCATAGATTGCTGTTGGATTAGATGTTGGGTGAGAATAAAATAAAAATAATTTTAAAAATTCCTAAATGAAAATTCCAGGCATTGGATCATGGTTGGTGTGCCACTTCTTAGATTTCAGGGTCTTTGGAAATGATGTTGGTTGGGGGTTGGGAGTAGAGTAGAAATCAAGAGATGAGGTTTGAACAGTTAAGTTTGAGATCCCTAGTCTATGTCCTAGAGGAGACGCCACGTTGGCAGTTGTAAATAAAACCCAGAACCAAAAATGTAGATGCGGAAGTCATCAGTGTATGAAGCGAAGTGAAGCTAAGTGAAGTCGCTCAGTCGTGTCCGACTCTTTGCGACCCCATGGACTGTAGCCCACCAGCCTCCTCCATCCATGGGATTCTCCAGGCAAGAACACTGGAGTGGGGTGCCATTTCCTTCTCCAGGGGATCTTCCCGACCCAGGGATCAAACCCACGTCTCCCGCATTGCAAGCAGACGCTTTAACCTCTGAGCCACCTTTAAAGGACAAAATGAGAGTCCCTAGGGAGAGATTAGGGTTAGAAAAGACAAAAATGAGCCAGGAGCAATCCCCAAAGCACACCAATATTTGAGAAGAAATAAGAGGAAAACAGGAAGCCATTCACTGAAAAAGACCAACCATTATATGCGAGGAAAGCCAGAGAGTGTGGTTCGGTAGAAGCCAAAGAAGGGAGTTTGGGAGCCAGCATTCAACTTGGTCCAACGGTGAGTCCCAGAGGGCAGGGTGTGGGGAAGGGATCACTAGTCCTGGCAGCCTGCCTGTCACCTAGGCAGAGGGGTTAAATTGAACGGGAGGTGAGGAAGGGCAGCTGTGAGTATTGATGGCTCCTTTGACACATGTAGCAGGAAAGAGGAGCCAAAAGCGCTCCTGTTTTACCATTTAGCTCTTCTACTGCAATGCAAGAGACCCCAGTTCGATTCTTGGGTCAGGAAGATCTGCTGAAGAAGGGATAGGCTACCCACTCCAGTATTCTTGGGCTTCCCTTGTGGCTCAGCTGGTAAAGAATCCTCCTGCAATGCGGGAGACCTGGGTTTGATCCCTGGGTTATGAAGAACCCCTGGAGGAAGGAAAGGCTACCCACTCCAGTGTTCCAGCCTGGAGAATTCCATGGATGATACAGTTCACGGGGTTGTAGAGTCGGACACGACTTTCACTTTCTTTCACTGCCATGATATAAGGAGGCATTTGCATATATTTAATTAATTACAAATCCTTAATTAATTATTGTAACTGGCCAAGACTTTTAAAAATCAATTAGTTAATTTCGGGCTGTGCTGGGTCTTCGTGGCTGTGTGCGGGCGTTCTCTAGTCGCAGTGAGTGGGGGCTACTCTTCTCTGCGGTGTGTGGGCTTTCCACTGCGGTGGCGCCTCTGGCTGCAGGGCCTGGCTCTAGGGCACCCGGGCTTGAGCAGTTGGCGTGTGCAGGCTTCGTTGCTCTCCAGCACATGGAATCTTCCTGGAACAGGGGTCAAACTCGTGTCCCCTGCATTGACGGGATTCTTAATGGCTGGACCACTCGGGAAGCCCCCAGCCCAGACTTTCTTTGCCAAGATGGGAAGCAGTAGTGTGTTACGAATCTTACTGCGTGGTCTCTGGCAGCACGTGTTAAGCCACTGATAGGTTGTGTTGCATAGCATAGTTTCCCCAGTGTATCTTTCTTTTATTCTGGATCTTCAATTCTCGGGAACGGATGGGCAGAGGAATTGATTGATTTTTCTAGAAAGAAGCTCAGTTGCTGGAGTACATTACTAATCACTGTGGTACTGCCCTGTGTGAGCTGGTTCTTGTTCTGATGATGGCTACTAGAAAGTTGTGAACTCAAATAGAAACAACAAGGGCTTCCCGAGTTTTGCAGTAGTGATAAAGAACCCACCTGCCAATGAAGGAGATGTAAGAGACATGGATTCCATCCCCTGGGAATAGTGGGGAAGATCCCCTAGAGGAAGCCATGGCAACCCACTCCAGTATTTTTGCCTGGAGAATCCCAGGGACAGAGGAGCCTGGCGGGCTACAGTCCATAAGGTCACACGGAGTCAAACACCTCTGAAGCGACTTAGCATGCACACAGCCCATGCCAGATGACTTCATTTTCTAGAGAAGTGGTGTAGAATAAAAGCAAGAATATTTTATCATTGACTGTAGAGTGAGCTCAGACCAATCAGATGAAATCTAAGGCCCCAGACCATGCAGGCATCTCAGCCCTGAAGGAAATGACCATTCTTTGGACACATTTTAGCTAATCGTGTGACATCTTTGTCACTCCGGGACAAGAGCCAATGGTTGGAGGAAGAAAGGTGCATTAAAACAAAATGCGAAGTCCAGTCACATGACGCAGGGTGCCACCCGTGAAGGTGTCCTTGCCTGGGCTCCTCTCAATGGCCCTTCCTGTCAGTGGGTCAGGAGGAGTCAGAACGTGGCCACCATCGTAGCAGCTGCCTTTACCGCCAGATGAAACGACGTGGATGAGTTTCCCCAAAGCGTCACCCTCTAGCAGGCCTGCCTGGGGCCCACTCCTGAAACCTGACTGTGACTTCTTTTGTGGCAAGGGCTGTGTATTATTTCATTATTTTTCCTCATGAACCCGGCACAGTTCCCTGCATGTATTAGGCCAGTTCTCAGATCAATCAGTCGTGTCCGACTCTTTTTTCAGCCCTATGGACTGTAGCCCACCAGGCTCCTCTGTCCATGGGATTCTCCAGGCAAGAACACTGGAGTGGGGTGCCACGCCCTCCTCCAGGGGATTGCCCCAGACCAGGGACTGAACCCGCATCTCTGGCATCTCCTGCAGTGGCAGGTGGCTTCTCTTTACCACTGAGTCCCGTGAAAGGGCACGAGACACATCGGTGTATCCTGTGCTGTCTCTCTCTCCCTCCCCACTTCCTGTCATCTCTACGTTCAACCCTTATCATGCAAGTATTAATTATGTCTCTACATGGAAGTAGTTGGTTTAACTTGGTCATTACCAGTGGTCCCCAAACAGGACCCTCAACAATTTATAGCAACCCCTGGACTCCTGAGTGATCACACACCATCTTGATTCACCATTCACACATCTTTCTTCTGTCTCTTCTGAACTCTCTGCAGGTTAAGTGTTCTTATGAGTCAGCTCTGAACAAACCCCAATGCTGTCAGATACGTCTTTCTGTTATGAGGCTCGCTTACATGGTTATTCAGGGAAGTAATATTTGGCCGCATTAAATCTTCAGAAAGAATAAACAGCAAAACTCTGCCATTTCCTGTCCTTCTAGGCCCATATGCCTCTCCCCAAAAGTTTCTAGTACAATTTTGGCTGAGATGTCTCTATGAATGTGTATTGTTTTAATCTCATTGTCATAGAAGGGATCAACATCTTTCCAGTAGGGAGCGTACACACAGATTGTGCGTGTGTGTTTGTGTGTGTGATGAATGAGGCAGTTTTATGTCAGAGATAAAATACAAGTGTGAAATCACCCAGCTGTTAGGTTGATCCCGATCTGCTGAAGAACATGCATTTAAACCAGCCTGTATTGAAATGCTTGGCTCATGAATACAATTGTGATAACAATTTGCAGGATAGTGAATCTTTAAAACAGCGTTAGATTTTGACATTGATGAATACAGCACTTAACATAATTACTGTTTCAGATCTCTCCTGGTGAATTTTATTATCAAGTTGAAAAAAAAAAAGTGTTTAGAGGGAATATTTAGGAGTAGGTGTTCTGAAGGGTGGGTCAGCACAAATGTCAACAACAGATTCTACTCTTTAGAAGGGGCCAAGAGGAGCTCAAAATTTGGGCTCTGAAGAAGTAACTTTCAGATGAGTGAGCTTTTTCAAAAGCTGTGAGCAGGATTTTGAACGCTTCCTGAAAAACAGAGGGGGATCCTTTCATTCAAGAGCAATGGACTTCGTCAGCTGATATACGTGAACATCAAATGGGACAACTTCTATACCAGAGAGAACTGAGAGATCTCTCAGAGGTGCTGGTGAATAATGAAAACTACTTTTAAGCTTGCTTTTAAATGAAGTTTGCTTTTTATATGTGTTCATGAAAGATGTTCCTATCATTTCCCGTGGTCTTCTATGTCTAAAGAAGTGGCTAATACAACCCTCCAGCTGAGAAGAGATTTAGAAAAGTTACTTTTCTGATGCTTCAGAGAAAGTTCTGTCCTTTCTCACTGTTCAGTGTTTCTTCATCAGAGATCCCGTGAATAGAGCGATGAGACATTTTTTAAATTAATAATTTTTTTTTAATTGGAGGCTAATAACTTTGCAGTATTGTGGTGGTTCTTGCCATACACTGACACGAATCAGCCATGGGTCCCCCATCCTGAGCCCCTGTCCCGCCTCCCTCTGCATCGCATCCCTCAGGGTCGTCCCGGTGCACCGGCCCTGAGTGCCCTGCAGAGATGAGAAATTTGAAAAACGCCATCAGATATGTCCTCAGAGTCACTTATTTCCCTCCAAGGAGGAGAAAACAAAAACTGTCTCTGTTGCCGCCTGTCAGCTGGTCCCACTCAGGATCTCTGACTTTTTTTTCTCTCTCCCCGTTTTTTGGTGGACACTCTCTCTGTTCTACCCGCCAAGCACACATGCCGGTTTGAGGTGCGGAGGCCTCTTTTCTCTGTATTTGTGTTGCTCAGCTTTCAGCTCTTCACACGTCTTCAGTCGCTCTCTGATCGATGGCTCTCAGTGCATTCATTCTGCCTCCCTCTTTTCCTTGGGTTATAGACTCATTTGCATTCATACCACGGACTCAGAATGAAACCTGACCCCACTTTTTCCCAGACCACACTTTGTTTGTCGTCCTCTGTTTCTGTCAGTGCCTCTCCACATCTCACCCTCAGCCCACGTTTAGATCGCCCTTCTCTGCTTTCTCCTCTGCTTCTCCCGTAAAGCCAGCTGTGTTTCTGCTGTGTTGTTTATATTTGCCGTTCCCAGCGCCACCTCCTGAGTTCGTGTTGCTGCTGTGCCCTGCCCTCATCAGATTCATGCCATGTTAATCCTTGAAAGGCACGGTTAGTATCAGGGCAAAGCTGCGCTGGTAAACACGATGACCTGATTAATAACGCAGTGCCCTTGAGCAGCTGTTCTTCGAGCTGTTTGTGAGAGGCGGTATCACCCAACTGTGAGTGTGGCTGTGGGTCCTCATTGTTGGTTTCGAATCCTTTGACACCCCTTGATACCCACCTGACTCGGGGAAAATTATGTAACCTTTCTGGTCTTTGGTTTCCTCATCTGTACAATGGGGGTGTGTGTTAGTCCAGTCAGGTTGCTCTAACAAGACACCGTGAGTGGAGTGGCTTGTAAACAGCAGAAGACATTTGTTGCTTGTGGTCCTGGAAGTGGAAGTCCAGGTTTTGGGAGCCAGCATGATCGAATTCTGGTGCAGACCCAACTCGGGTTGCAGAGAGCTGACTTCTTGTTTCTTCATGTGGATGAAGGGAGCTCTCTGGAGTCTCTTCTATAAGGATGCTCGCTCATCCCAGCTGTGAGAACTCTGCCTTCATGACCTAATCACCCCCCAGTGCAGGCCATTTCCTCATGTGGAGGTGAGGATTTCAGTATATGAATACCAGGGGGACGGATTTCAATATATGAATACCAGGGGGACAGATTTCAATATATGAATACTAGAGGGACAGATTTCAATATATGAATACCAGGGAGACGGATTTCAGTATATGAATACCAGGGGGACGTATTTCAGTATATGAATACCAGGGGGACGGATTTCAATATATGAATATTGGGGGGACAGATTTCAATATATGAATACCAAGGGGACACAAACAATCAGACACACAATGGAATAATGACTTTACCAACCTCTGTAGAATGTTGGTCATATTATACATTTTTATTATCACTGGGCAAGGGCATGTTCTCAATAAATGTGTGTGTGTGCATGTGTGTATGTACGTACACTCCCATCCCCCATTTATACAAATACATATATATTTACTATCAAATTGGTACAAAAGTAGTTGTAATTTGGGACTGTGAATTTTAAATCATTACAACTAGGCTCAAACACATCTCTATTAATCAAAATAGGAACCATTACAGTCTACATGTTTTTGCCAACGAGAAATAAATTCGCTTATTCTTGTAGCATAAAAATCCATGCTTAGGGATTTGAGGAACTCTTGGAAAGCATTTTCTGCATCCTGCTGGTTGTGGAAGTGTTTTCTCTGCAAAAAGTTGTCAAGATGCTTGAAGAAGGGGTAGTTGGTTGGCGAGAGGTCGGGTGAATAGGTCCGTAGCCCAATTTGTCCAATGTTTGCAGCATTAGTTGTGTGACGTGTGGTCAGGAGTTACTGTGGAGAAGAATTGAGCCCTTTCTGTTGACCAGTGCTGTCTGCAGGCTTCGCAGTTTCCCTTGCATCTCCTCTGGTGAACATACTTCTCCGATGTCATTGTTTTGCCGGGATTCAGGAAGCTATAATGGATCAGATGGACAGCAGACCGTCAAACAGGGACCATGAACTTTTTCTGGTGCCAGTTTGACTGGTGAAGTACTTTGAAGCTTCTTCTCAGTCCAGCCACTGAGCTGGTTATCGCCAATTGTCCTATAAAATCCATCTTTCATCTCACAATCTGATCGAGAAACAGTTCGTCGTTATTCCACTCAATAAGAGAAGATGACACTTTGAAATATCAATGTTTTTATTTTCAGTCAGCTCATGAGGCACCCACTCCTTGAGCTTTTTCACCTTTCCAATATGCTTCAAATACCATCTTTATACTGAAAAAAATAAGGAAATGATAAAATACTTGAGTTATGGGCTTCTTTGTTTATTCATTTACAGGCATCTAGATATTCATGTTGGACTCATTTCTGTGCTAACATGTTGGTATTAAGGAGAAGGAGAGAAATTCTAAAAGCTTCTGGAAAGAAAATAAGACTAGGATAATTGCTTTGGGACAAGTCAGATTTGCCTGCCTTATAATCAACACCAGATGTTAAAAACCAGTAGAGCAGAATCTTAAAAATACCTCAGAAAAGTATTTTGCAGTTCAATTTGTACACCAAGTCAAACTGCCATTCATAAATGTACACTGATTTTCAGGCATGCATAACTCAGAAAATGCACCCTCCCCATATAGGTATAACTACATGGAGATTTGAATATTTCCACAGAGAAACAAAGAAAAATAAATTCAAACAAAAGAAAGGATAAGAGAAATTTCATGAGCCAAGAAAGTGGTGAAACTTGAGAACTATAAGTAATAAGACTAAATAATTACAGTTGCCTAGTATAAAAATAGCACTATTAATTAAAACAGCAAGAAGAACAAAATTCTAACATTTTAAAATTCAGATGATTTCAACTGAGGAGTTATGGGGTTGAAGTTGTCTTATCTAGAAAAACTGATTCCTTTTAGAAAGTAACATTTAAAAATGAGAAATGGCATACCTCATTGCTTTCAGTCATTCTGAATATTTTTAATTTCCAACAGAATTAAAGGGAGAATTCGATTTTTTTATTCATTAAAGCAGATCATGTATTAAATCTGAAAAACTCTGTAAGTGGTAATTCGAAATTCATTGTAAATGAAAAGATCATTGCTTATATAAGGATCAGCCACCCTGAAATATGCAGTTTTGCATGCTCAGTCTTTAATATCTTTCTTCCATCCACAAGCCATAAAATCTCCGTTTAAAAAAGGACCAGGTAAATAGCACTTATTACATTTAAGCTGTGAAAGTCAGAATCCCCTGAAGCACGTTGTTCATTTCAGCATTACTGGTGCCTGCGTTTATATCTTTCATCTAAGGGAAGTGAGTTCTTTGTAAATATCATAAATACCACATTCCATAGAATTGCCTCATACTGTCGTGCTATAGCCATATATACGTCGGGCAGGGAACTGTGTTTATAGCAAGAGCTTGTGTAGATGGGCAGTTTCACTCAACTTCCTGAACACAGTAGGCTTCATTTCGGAATGATGAGCTCTCTTGCCGGCGTTTTCCTTGACCTCCAGGTCTCCCAGGGACATTCCCCACCCTCTCCCCACTGATGCATTCAGCCTGGAGCTTTCGTCCTGGAAACAGTTGCCATAGGAAAGCCAGGTGCTTTTATTTCCAGAATTATGGGAGGTGAATCATAGAGGATCCTGCTGTGGTTTATGTCGGAGAGTGTTTTGCCTATGTTCTCCTCTAGGAGTTTTATAGTTTCTGGTCTTACATTTAGATCTTTAATCCATTTTGAGTTTATCTTTGTGTGCGGTGTTAGAAAGTGATCTAGTTTCTTTCTTTTACAAGTGGTTGACCAGTTTTCCCAGCACCACTTGTTAAAGAGATTGTCTTTACTCCATTGTATATTCTTGCCTCCTTTGTCAAAGATAAGGTGTCCATATGTGTGTGGATTTATCTCTGGGCTTTCTATTTTGTTCCATTGATCTATATTTCTGTCTTTGTGCCAATACCATACTGTCTTGATGACTGTGGCTTTGTAGTAGAGCCTGAAGTCAGGCAGGTTGATTCCTCCAGTTCCATTCTTCTTTCTCAAGATTGCTTTGGCTATTCGTGGTTTTTTGTATTTCCATACAAATCTTGAAATTATTTGTTCTAGTTCTGTGAAAAAGATCGCTGGAAGCTTGATAGGGATTGCATTGAATTTGTAAATTGCTTTGGGTAGTATACTCATTTTCACTATATTGATTCTTCCGATCCATGAGCATGGTATATTTCTCCATCTATTAGTGTCCTCTTTGATTTCTTTCATCAGTGTTTTATAGTTTTCTATATATAGGTCTTTAGTTTCTTTAGGTAGATATATTCCTAAGTATTTTATTCTTTTTGTTGCAATGGTGAATGGAATTGTTTCCTTAATTTCTTTTTCTACTTTCTCATTATTAGTGTATAGGAATGCAAGGGATTTCTGTGTGTTGATTTTATATCCTGCAACTTTACTATATTCATTAATTAGCTCTAGTAATTTTCTGGTAGAGTCTTTAGTGTTTTCTATGTAGAGGATCATGTCATCTGCAAACAGTGAGAGTTTTACTTCTTCTTTTCCAATTTGGATTCCTTTTATTTCTTTTTCTGCTCTGATTGCTGTGGCTAAAACTTCCAGAACTATGTTGAATAGTAG